>NC_091959.1:21936772-22196772 GCF_031021105.1 Erythrolamprus reginae | reverse complement strand
TAAGGGCAGACTAGATGGATCATGAGGTCTTTTTCTGCCGTCAGTTTTCTATGTTTCTATGTTAAAAGCAAATGTGCTTTTAGCAGACTGAAGAAGTTGGTTAAAAAAAATTCAACAGTAAAACCTTTATTCAACAAATGCCATGCTCAGAATAAATACTCACTCCATGTTTCAGATAACAACCAAATTGCAGCACTTTGCTTCCTCGGAAGTCTTTAATCCTTCTTTGAATCTCATTGTAAAACAAGTCTCCCTCTATGCTTGTCCCATCGCCACTCTTTTTTTTCTTCACCACATTTTCTTAGAAAAATTAAAATGCCACCCTCACCTCACTTGCCCTTTCCCAAAATAAACTCTGCTGAATCACAGCTCCTGAGGAGGAAATTTCCAGCCTGGGTCCGGTTCCAGCTTCCGTGGTTCGTAAGCAGATGGCCACAACTAAAAGAAAAAAAATGACTTTGAAAAGGGAGCTAAGAATAGAATAACCCCTCTCCTACATGGAAACATGTACCATTTGTAGTTTCTTCTTTGTTACTTTAGCCAAACTAGCACAAAAGGAAAGAAATTCTTCCTTCTCATGCATCGGATTTCAATCAATTTGAGGAAGAAGAATTTGTGATGGAACTTCTTTCTCACTTCCTTAGCAACATTGGCAGAATTTTCCTAGCTGTAGAGGGATGGTCTTGGTGAAGAATGGTTGCAGGGTTTGGGTTTGGCTAGACTAGAGAAAAGAAGCAATAGGGGTGACATGATATATAAAAGTGCAGAGAAGAGCGACAAAGATGATTAGGGGATTAGAGGCTAAAACATATGAATGGTTGCAGGAACTGGGCATGGCTAGTTTAATAAAAAGAAGGACCAGGGGAGACATGATAGCAGTGTTCCAATATCTCAGGGGTTGCCACAAAGAAGAAGAAGTCAACCTATTTACCAGCACCTGAGGATGGGACAAGATGCAATGGGTAGAAACTAAACAAGGAGAGAAGCGACTTAGAACTAAGGAGAAATTTCCTGACAGTTAGAACAATTAATCAGTGGAACAGCTTGCCTCCAGAAGTTGTGAATGCCCAACATAGGGAAGTTTTTAAGAAGATGTTAGATAGCCATCTGTCTGAAGCAGTGTAGGGTTTCCTGCCTAAGCAGGGGGTTAGACTAGAAGACCTCCAAGGTCCCTTCCAGCTCTGTTCTTTTTATTAATTAATAGCAGTATTCCAGTATTGAGGAGGTTGCCACAAAGAAGAGGGAGTCACATTATTTTCCAAGGCACCAGACGAGAGGACAGGAAATGATGAAAACTAATCAAGAAGCAACCTGAAACTTCCTAACAATAAGAACAATTAACCAGTGGAACAGCTTGCCCTCAGAAGTTTGGACACTTACTTCATAGCAATATCAATAGCACTTATTTATTTATTGTTTATTTATTTATTGGACTTGTATGCCACCCCTCTCCGCAGACTCGAGGCGGCTAACAACAGTGATAAAAAACAGCATGTAACAATCCAATACTAAACTACTAAAAAAACCGTTATTATAAAACCAAACATACATACAAACATACCATGCGTAAATTGTAAGGCCTAGGGGGGAAGAATATCTCAGTTCCCCCATGCCTGACGGCAGAGGTGGGTTTTAAGAAGCTTACGAAAGGCAAGGAGGGTGGAGGCAATTCTAATCTCTGGGGGGAGTTGGTTCCAAAGGGCCAGGGCTGCCACAGAGAAGGCTCTTCCCCTGGGTCCCGCCAAATGACATTGTTTAGTTGACGGGTCCTGGAGAAGGCCAAGTCTGTGGGACCTAACTGGTCACTGGGATTCGTGCAGCAGAAGGCGGTCCCTGAGATAATCTGGTCCGGTGCCATGAAGGGCTTTATAGGTCATAACCAACACTTTGAATTGTGACCAGAAACTGATCAGCAACCAATGCAGACTGCGGAGTGTTGGTGTAACATGGGCATATTTGGGAAAGCCCATGACTGCCCTCGCAGCTGCATTCTGCACGATCTGAAGTTTCCAAACACTTTTCAAAGGTAGCCCCATGTAGAGAGCATTACAGTAGTCGAACCTCGAGATGATGAGGGCTTATGTAGCACTTTGCAGTCCTTTACAGCCCTCTGTAAGCGGTTTACAGAGTCAGCCTATTTCCCCCAGCAATCTGGGTCCTCATTTTACCCACCTCAGAAGGATGGAAGGCTGAGTCAACCTTGAACCTGATGACATTCGAACTGCCAAATTCCAAGCAGCCGGCAGTCAGCAGGAGTAGCCTGCAATACTGCACTCTAACCACTCTACCACCGTGGCTCATAAATCTCATCCCTGGAGGTTTCTAAGAAGAACCTGGACTGCCACTTGTCTGAAATGGTATTGGTCAGTGGTGGCTAATCTTTTTATGTCGCTGCAGGCTGACCTGCATGCCGAAAATGGCACACAAAACAATCCTTTCTAGACCGCATGGTCTCGCTGGCCTTCATACAAGCAGAAGCATCGAAACCCAGAAGAGGAGTCTTCTGCCGTGCATGCGTGCGACTGAAACTGGAAGTTTGGGTGTCGGCACACTTATAAGAGTATACTGCTCTTCTGGGTTTTGGCGTTTCCATGTATGCAAAGGCCAACTGACTGGCATGCGTGTGTGCATAGGAATGCGGAAGAGGAGCCCGCAAGTCTGCATATCTTGCATGGGATGGCTCTGCATGCCGTTTCCAACATGCGTTCCATAGGTTCACTACAACAGGTAGAGGATCTCCTGTTTGAGCAGGAGGTTGGACTAGAAGACCTCCAAGGCCCCTTCCCGCTCTATTCAATTCTGTGCGTTTCCAGGTGTCTGCAGAGTTTGAATGCATAATGATGCAAGCAAGAAAACTACCCCCCAAAGAAAAATAATCCTAAACAGTGGAACAGATTAACCCATCTCCTTTGCTTTCGTCTTTCTTTCTTTCCTTCTTTCTGTTTTCTTTCTTTCTTTCTCTTTCTTTCTTTCTTCCCTTCTTTCTGTTTTCTTTCTCTTTCTTTCTTTCTTTCTCTTTCTTTCTTTCTTTCTTTCTTAGCAAATTTACTTGCTGCCCATTTCTGGTTCAGGGTGACTCTTCTACAAATAGTCCTCAATTTACAGTTATAATTCAGAGCTCAATTACAGATTGAGCTCGACTGTAATTGACCTCAGAATCATAGTTGTATGCAGTTAAGGTCATTAAGCAATTTGCGACATGACTAAACTTGACTATGACATTTCTTGTGGCCGTCATTAAGTGAATGCCACAGTCGTTGAGGGAATCCATTATACCCAATGAATGGTTTTATTTTTCAGAAAGCAGATATAAATGCAGGATACTTGCAAAAGAAATTGAAAATATGGTCACATGATTGCGGGATTCTGCAAATATTTAGTTTTGAAGCACCCATATTGCAATCAGGTGACCTGGAGGATAAGGGTGAACATTGTAAGTTTGAAATCAGGTATTGCTTTTTTGGGGGGTGGGGGTGGGAGGTTAACTGTTGTAGATTCTAACAGTTGCCAAGTGACTGGTCATAAATTGAAGAGCAACCCTACATAGGTTGAATGTTTGTGTTCTGAGAACAGGAGCCCATAAAGATGACCAGCCTTTCCTCAATGCTTTGTGAATTAGGGAACAGGATAGGACGGGACGGGACGGGACAGGTCAGGATAGGACAGGACAGGAGAATAGAATAGAATAGAATAGAATTATTTTATTGGACAAGTGTGATTGGACACACAAGGAATTTGCCTTTGGTGCATATGCCCTCAGTGTACATAAAAATATATACATTTGTTGAGAATCATGAGACACAACACTTAATGATTGTCATAGGATACAAATAAGCAATCAGGAAACAATCCATATTAGTATAAATCGTAAGGATACAAGCAACAAGTTACAGTCATACAATCATAAGTGGGAGAAGATAGGTGATAGGAACAATGAGAAGACTAATAGCAATAGCAATAGCAATAGTAATAGTAATAGTAATAGTAATGCAGCTTTATTGAATAGTTTGACAGTGGTGAAGGGATTATTTCTTTAGCAGAGTGATGGCATTTGGGGAAAAAACTGCTTTTGTGTCCAGTTGTCTTGGTGTGCAGTGCTCTATAGCATCGTTTTGAGGGTAGGAGTTGAAACAATTTGTGTCCAGGCTGCAAGGGGTCAGTAAATATTTTCACAGCTCTTCTTCTGACTTGTGCAATATACAGGTCTTCAATGGAAGGCAGGTTGGAAGTAATTGTTTTTCCTGCAGTTCTGATTCTCCTCTACAGAAAACCTCGTCTATAGCACAAATGAAGTGTGGAGGAGAAATAGATCGGTCTGCCACGCTGAATGTAGTGTTAACACTTCCACTTTGCACTCCCCTTATATTTACTTAGGAGGTGACCAAGGGATTATATATCTAAAAAAAAAAAGAATAAACTCAACACTTGTTAAGTCCCAAAGGAGCAGAAGACTAGTACACTATTAACATGTTCTATGTCCAGTAAAATGCTGGGAGTTAATTTACACAAAAGCCCCCTTAAGTATTGCCATTAGGCTGCACTATACTATCAATACTGCTGGGCCAAGCCAGTGGCGAAGTCCCTCTTCTCCCTCTACATGGCTTTTACATTATTCATAGGAGAATCTCATGCATTAAGAATGATCCGAAAGGCTGTGCTATATTACTTACAGTTCTGTTCCTGAAGGGCTGCAGTAGTAGCTCTCACTGGCAGGCCAGTTTCAGGGGAAAAAGTATTTATGACATCTTTATTTTTCACTTTGGAATTTTCTATGGTGCTAAGCCCTTGCATAAATTCATGAAGGTAGAAAAACACCTTGGGAGGACAGTGGCTGCAGGGCAGAACATATACTTGGCAATAATCCATATTATGGGTTCGTCCAATTAAACCCATGTTGCTCAAACTTGGCAACTTGAAGATATATGGATGCCAAACCAATATGGCTGGCTGGAGAATTGTGGGAGTTGACATCTTCAACTTCCCAAGTGTGAGAAACTAATTTAAACCAAGATATTTTATTGTCTTATTGTTATACGAACTTCCTTCCTCTTCATATTAAATTTAATTCCACCTTTCTTCAGCTCAAAGGGATATACAAAGTGTACCTCCCACACTGTAATCCCACAGGGATCCTCTAAAATAGATTGGACTAAGAAATAGTACGTTGCCCAAATCAGCCGATGAGATTTATGGAAAAATAGGGATTAGATCCAGTCTCCCTGGTCCCAATTCAACACTTTGGCTATTACACAGCACTGGCTGTTAATATTACAAGAAGAGTTATCTGGATTCAAGAGCTGAGAATACTGTGGCCTTGTTTCCTTCTACTTAAAGGTGACAAACATAGCAACTTGATAAAGTATAACTCTACTGTATTTCATGGCTACTGCATTTAATATATTTTCTGCTTTAATGCTTTATGCTGTAAGCTGCCCAGAGTTATTTCAAGTTATTCTTCCCCAGTTGGATGATTTCTGAACTTCTCTTCCTGGAATAGAATAGAATAGAATAGAATAGATTTTTTTATTGGCCGTGTTGATTGATCACGTAAGGAATTTGTCTTGGTTGGTTGATTGATTGATTGATTGTATTTATATGCCGCTCATTACAAAGTGGATGCAGAGCGGCTAACAGATGCGATAAATGCAGTAATATTAAAATACAATCACAAATACATAATAAAAGCAACAATAATGATAAATAATATCCTAAAAAGAACCACACACACACAGCAGTCAATCTAATTCCAGGCCTGCCGGAAAAGCCAGGTCTTAACGGCTTTCCAGAAGATTGGTAGGGAGGATATAGTGTGAATCTCTGAGGGCAGTTGATTCCATGGGGTTGTGTACATAAAAAGACAAGAAATATTCATCAAGAATCATAAGGTACAACACCTAATGATGGGCATAGGGTGCAACTAAGCAATCGGGAAACAATCAGTATAAATATAAATTGTAAGGATGCAAGCAACAAGTTACAGTCCTGCATAGTACTCAACCAACCTAATCAAAAGCTATTTCTGTGGGCATTAAAGGAAGGAAGGCATCAAATAAATTAAATATGGATTAGAGGAGATGTCTGGGTTGTTTCACACCACCCAGATTTATTTTCTGGAACATGGCTGTATAAATGTGGTAGACTGAAAGGATAGATAGATAGATAGATAGATAGATAGATAGATAGATGGATGGATGGATGGATGGATGGATGGATGGATGGATGGATGATGGATGGAAAGAAGGAAGGAAGGAAGGAAGGAAGGAAGGAAGGAAGGAAGAGTTTTAATACACTCAACAAGCAGAAAGTTAAGCCTCTTTCTGCCTTCAGTATAAAACACAATATATTTTCGAACCACCAATAATGTTCCCATACTGCATTTCATCTTAACATTACAATCATCCATGATCCAGTTGGTCCAGCTCTATTTCATAGCAAAGATGTTAAAAACCTGGCCACTGTTTTGGGGTTCCTGCCATTCCTATCATTTTTAATGTTATTTCTGCTTCTATTTCAAACTTTCACAATACTCTGATTTAGCTTCTAGATGCCCACAAGGGATCTTTCAGCATTATCCTTTTTGCATGTAAACTGGAAACTCTTGAGTGAAAGTAAATATACTTTCTGGCATACAGAAATACTGCAATTTGTAAAAAAAAAAATCAATAATAATAAAAATTATCAGTATATAAAATGTAAGTCTCTTTTAAACAGAGTACATTAAAACATCGGCATTGCCAAACTGGGTCAATGAGGTCAAACAGTATACAAAGCTGGCTGCTTCATTCAATTAAATTGCATGATGGGTTATAAGTTGCCTCATCTCTCGGAGCAGCAGGAGCTCATAGTCAATGCATTAAGGCAGGGGTATTATGGACAGAGTCTTGGATTTATTGAGCATGTCTGGGCAAAGAGAAGAGGAGACAAGCTAAATGAAAACTCATGATCCCTGCGTGACCTTATGAATGTCAAGGTGTTTAGAACAAGAAACAGAAGATACATATTTCAAAGGGGGGGGGAGAAGAGAATCAATGACTTAAATTCAGTGACGATGGTTCAGTAATGATGGTCTTTTTCTGCTCCTCCCCAATAACTGCTTTGTTATCTGCAAACTAAGCTAATGATGGTTGTGAGGTTTTCCATAGAATCCAATAGATCAGTGATGGCGAACCTATGGCACGCTTGCCACAAGCGTCATGCAGAGCCATAGGGGTGGGCTACATGAACTCAGGTCTAACACGCGCCGGCCACCTGTTTTTTGGGCCTCATGGACCCACTGGGAGTTGGGAAACAGGCTATTTCCAAACTCTGGAGGGGGTGGGGAAGGTCCGTTTTTTTGCTCTCCTCAAACTCTGGAGCCTTTCTGGGAGCCTGGGGAAGGTTTCAAGTTGGGGAACAAGCTGTTTCTGCCTTCTGGGGGGCATTTTTGCCCTCTCCAGGCTTCTAGAAAGGCTCTAGATCAGTGGTTCTTAAACTTTCTAATGCTGCGACCCCTTAATACAGTTCCTCATGTTCTGGTGACCCCCAACCATAAGTCTAGTGTCAATTCTCCTAACAGAGCTTTAAGCTGATTGGCAGGAAGGTCAGAGGGAAACACCTCCCCCCCACTGTAAACGCCTGATTTGTTGGATTGATTGTCACCAGAATACAAGCTTTAGTTCCTAACACCATGAAAAATTTGTCCTTTCCCATGGTCATAGGTGACCCCTGTAAAATGGTCATTTGACCCACAAAGGGGTCCCAGCCACCAGGCTGAGAACCACTGCTGTAGAGCCCAGGGAGAGGTGAAAAACAGACAGGTCATCGCATGCCGGGAGTGGGAAGGGCTCATGCGTATATGCGCAGGAAGCTGCATGGAATTATGGGTGTGGGCACATGCACCTGTGACCCCTCCCCCAGCAGCCCCCCATTTTGGGCACGTGAACCAAATAAGGTTTGTCATCACTGCAATAGATTAATCAACTGAAGTCCAGTTGATTAATCTGAATGATTGTTGATTAAGAAGAGATTGGACAACCATTTGTCTGAAATGTTATTGGGTTTCCTGGTTGGGCTAGAAGACCTCCAAGATCTTTCTTATTTATTTATTTATTTATTTATTTATTCATTCATTCATTCATTCATTCATTCATTCATTCATTCATTCATTCATTATTATTATTATTATTATTATTATTATTATTATTATTATTATTAATTAGATTTGTATGCCGCCCCTCTCCGAACACCCGGGGCGGCTCACAACAGTAATACAAAAACAATATAACAGTGAGACAAATCTAATATTAAAATAAAACATATCTAATCTTCTTTTACTCTACCGCACAAATGAAAAATTATAAAATTATCTATGATGAATTTTAGCCATGTCCTGCCTATGCCTATCATTCAGTGAGGTTTACTCTCATGGAGGTAGGTGCTGAATGAATCCGATTTTTACATTATCACCATATACCTGGACTGGGATACAGATCTGTTTTTTGCCCATCTCGTTGTCCGAGTATTTCACCTTCTTTCTTGCTTCTCTTTTCTCACAATCTCAACGTTCACTTTCTACACAGGAAGTTGGAAAACAACATTTTTAACTGCAGCTGTGATATCCGTTGGATCCAGCTGTGGCAGGAGAGAGAAGAAGCCAATTTGCAGAACCAGGACTTGTACTGCACGAGCATAGAGACCAGCCACCTACCCATACAGGAGCTGAATATCCACCAGTGTGGTAAGGAAGCGCATATAATTGGGCACCTGTTGATCTTCGAGTATTGTTATCCTTCCTTCTCCTTCTGATATTCAGGCTTTGAGTCATTGCTTATGTAGACCAAACGGCACCATTACCAATGCAATGAGGATCAGCATGCTCAAAAGAACGCCTCAATTTCAGGGATATTGGTATGTGTGGGTGTGGGTGTGTATAGAATTGTAATGACTGTACCTGGAAATCCACAGAATACAGCAGCATATGAGTTTGCTGGGGCTCATGCAATCCCGATTACATCTGGGAAATTGGGGAGAGTGGCAAACAAGAGTGAGGTGCAGTGATTATTATTATTATTATTTCTTGCTAATTGCTACTGAGTGATATGCATCGGTGAATAAGAATTACAAAATTGAGGTGCACAGAGAATTATTAATTTTTCAAGAGACCAGGAGAAAAATCTGCCCTAGGATAATTAGAAAACTTGTTTTCACCACATCTCTTAATTGATTCACTGTATGCATCAATGAATCTCTGATCTATTTTCATTTCACGTACATTCACCGCTGGTTGGGCCCATTTAATATCTCTGTCTATCCATTATCTGTTTGTCTGTCTGTCTTTCTGTCTGTCTATTATCTGTCTGTCTGTCTGTCTGTCTAATCTAATCTAATCTAATCTAATCTAATCTAATCTATTCATCCATCCATCCAACCAACCTGTCTATCTATCCTGTCTATCAATCTATCCTGTCTGTCTGTCTGTCTGTCTGTCTGTCTGTCTGTCTGTCTGTCTGTCTGTCTGTCTATCTATCTATCTATCTATCTATCTATCTATCTATCTATCATCTTCTTTTCACACACACATAAATCTGAATTTCTAAAATACATTATTTAAAATGGCTTTTACTAGTTTTATTTTTGAGCTAAGAACTTCCCTGGGATATTTGGATACATTCAAAGCAGGTTAATAAAGGAATTTGGATCTCCACATTTCTCTAGGAAGTACAATTCAGATCAATTTCTTCTCCAAATTCTTCTCCAAGTTCTTCTCCAAGTTTCTCAGACAACTTTCCACCCAATCTGCACATGTACACACTGATGTGCCTAGGCATGCTGTTGCTATCTTCTATTTTTTAAATATCTCTTGCAGCTTTTATCCTATCTTTGATTTTATCACCTTGTGTGTCATTTATTAGGAGCCTCCTGAGATTTTGAACAGCTGCATCTTTGTGGTTCTCTTCTGTGGATTCTAGAGTTCCATGTGGGTTTCTTTCTTTCTTTTTCTTGTTTTTTAAAAAAGAACAGATGGAAAAGAGAAGAACCAGAGCATCAATGAGATGCATGGCTACCAGTTTCTATTATATGCCTTTGGGTAAAAATCCTCAAATAGCATTTGAATAATGCATAAAGATAAATGCTCCTAAAATGACTCCCACCTAGATTTGTCTCCGGATCTTGGAATTCTATATTGACTGATCTTGCTTCCAAAGTGAAACTAGTACACTATGCATCCACCCATGTCCAGATGCTTTTCAAATACTGCATGCATCTTACCTGGTGTACTCATGCATCAAACAAAAAGCAAAACAGAACCAAGTAAGATAACGATAAAATTCTTGATGCAAGAATCAAAATTCCTTCCTTCCTATAAAGGTTGAAATTACAATTTGACATTCATGTTTTTCTTTCTTTAATTAATCCTGAATAGATTTTTATCAGGACCAGGAAAGTTATAATTTTTCTGACTCCGAGCAAAATACTAATTAAAGTTATGGCTGAACTATGTACTTTTGGGTAGTAGATGGAAGGATATAGATGTTAGATGCTAAATGCTTGAGGACATGCACATGCATGCATTTCTATGACAATGAAGGCTGGAGCTAGCAATAAGGAAGAAAGAACAGGCATCTTGTGAGAAAGCAAGGATCTTGTAAGAAAGGATCAGGCAGAGCTGGTGGTGGTGATGATGGAATCAAGCAAGTCATCAGGCTAGAGTCATTACGTTCCCACAAATGGTCTAAGTCCAGCCCCTGTTGAATTCTATTGATAAATCTTCTGAACCCAACTTAGTTCAGAACATGGTCCTGATTCTTTGTACAGGTCATTATGTAACCTCAGGGCATGTGGTATTCACAGTCCAACATGAAAAGCAAGTTATAGTCCGTTGTGTTGGAAAGGTGACAAAATTAGCAAGACTGGCTTTTTTGTATGAAAGTCCACATCGAAAAGGATCGACTCCCTTGGACTTGGGTTGGTAGCAGGGGTGATTATTTATTATGAATACATTCTATTCTTTTCTCTGTGTTTGTTTTACTGTTGGTTGGTATGGTAGAATAATAATAACATTTGCTGTTGTGAATTTCAGTATTTAAACTTCCGAACAATGCATATGGCTACATTTCTAGAGTCTGTAGAAGCTGCTCTTGGTTACTAGAAGTGTTTAGCATCATCAGTAAAAGCATCTACTCATTCTACTCTTGACTTTCCCATCCATGAGAGCTGTTGAGTGCAGATTTTAGTTCCTTAAAGTAGAAAATAATTTCAGTAGCCTTTGTGTTACCCTTGACAATAATGAAGTTCCAAGTAAGCGTAGCTTTGATAGGACCATATTAATTCTCAATGTTTCCCATAGAAGACAGAGAACAATATACAAGGGTGGGGGGAGAGGGAGGGACCTGCCTAGGATTCAAGTCAAATGACATGACTTTCCATTTTTGCTTGGTTTGGTTTTGTCTTGATTTGGTGGTGAGTAAAAGCGCCCCTCATTTGAGAGGGATAGATTGTGAGGATAGGCATTCTTAAGGATGAAAAATACGGGATGGTAGTAAAGATCCCTCTGTTGTCAAGGAAACTGTTTCAATTTAAGCATCTTAATTCCAGGGATACCCTCTCTTCTTCCCGAATCAATTTAAATTAAGAGAAAAACGTGTTTGTGCTCACATTTATTTGGCTACACATTGCTGACCAGAATTCCAGTACAATATCTCCAGCAGACAGCTTTCATTTGATTTATGAGAATTTGCTTTCACATATTATTTCAAAGAAGATAGTTTTTTGGGAGGCGGAGGGGAAGAATCATAAATACTTAAAGTTGGAAAGGGCCATTTAAGACCACTGAATCCAACTCTACTCGGTGCAGGAAGCCAAATCAATATAATTTCAAATATAACCTTCGTTGAACACATCCAGTAAATACCCACATTCACTTACCTGTGAGTAGCCAGGGTGGGAGCAGAAAGCTTGGAGAGGGAATGGTGGGGTAAAAGCAATAGTGGGTTGGTACCGGTTCAGACTGGTTCATCTGAACCAGTGGCATAAATTTGTCCCCACTTGCCCAATTGTCATTCTGGAAGACAGCTCAAGCACCTATAAACTCCAAGGGATTGTAAAACATCTGGAAATTCCTCCACACACTACAGGAGTAATCTTCAATGGTTAGAATATTTTTGAGCACCAAAGGTGAACTGGGAAAACATTACTTTCTGTAATCAGGAGTGTATATATGTACGTACGTACGTATGTATATATGTATGTATGCATGTATTTATTCATTTATTTATTTATTGCATTCATTGCATTTATGTGCCGCTCACTCCAAAACGGACTTTGAGCAGCTAACAAGTCATAAATACAATACAAGTAAAAAAAAGCAATAAATACATCAATAACATCTACAGTGCCATAAAGACTACAATATCATAAAAAAAGCCTATACATACTCACAATCAGTCCTAATTTCAGGCCTGCCGGAAAACCCAGGTCATAACAGCTTTCCGGAAGACTGGTAGGGAGTGTGAATCTCTAGGGGCAGCTGATTCCACGGGGTAGGAGCCGCCACAGAGAAGACTCTCCCCCGAGATCCCACCAACCGACATTGTTTGGTGGATGGAATCTGGAGAAGACCGATTCTGTGGGCCCTTACTGGCCACAGCGAATATGAGGGAGGAGGCGGTCCCATAAATAGTCTGGCCCTGATCCATTTAGGGCTTTAAAGGTAATAGACAACACCTTGAGTTGCTTTTGGAGATCGGCTGGCAACCAACGCATCTCGTGTAAAGATGGAGTCATATGGGCGTACCTTGGTATACCCGTTATTGAATGCGCCGCTGCATTTTGCACCAGCTGAAGTCTCCGAACGCTCTTCAAGGGTAGCCCCATGTGGAACGCATTGAAATAGTCAAGGCAAGAGGTGAGGAGGGCAAGTTTTCTAAGCACGGCAATACATTTCCACCTCTGCCTGCCCCTGCAGTTCTCTCTATGACAACTAGAAGGCAAGCTCTCCTTGCTTAGATGCTTCCACTCTAACGGGAGTTCTTCTTGCTTGTGTGAGTAATCCAGTGGGAAAGAGATTCTTAACTTTCTCCAACCAACTTGTGTCTCCATGATTGAGTGTAGGCTGGCTTACTAAACTATTCCAATCACAACTAGGATTCACATAATTTCCCTATCGGTTTGCCCAGCACTGAAAATGTGAGTGGTGTGCATGCACACTTGCTTCGGTCACACACACACCTTCTGCACATGTGGTTTGCATGCAGGAGAGTGGCTTGAAAAATGGCTAAGTAGCATGCCATAGGGGCAGGGAGCAGAGGCGAGACCACCCACAGGTCACTATGACCGGTTCGCCCAAACCGGTCTGAACTTTCTCAGTACCACTTCTGATTCCAATAGAAGATAACCGAGAGCCAAGGTGGCACAGCAGGTAGAGTGCAGTACTGCAGGCCACTAAAGCTGACTGTAGATCTGTGGGTCAGCAGTTCAAATCTCACCACCGGCTCAAGGTTGACTCAGCCTTCCATCCTTCTGAGGTGGGTAAAATTAGGACCCAGATTGTGGGAGCAATATGCTGGCTCTGCTAAGAAGTGCTATTGCTAACATGTTGTAAGATGCCCTGAGTCTAAGGAGAAGGGCGGCATTAAAAAAATGGAAGGAAGAAAGGAAAGAAGGAAGGAAGGAAAGAGAGAGAGAGAGAGAAAGAAAGAAAGAAAGAAAGAAGGAAGGAAGGAAGGAAGGAAAGAAAGAAAGAAAGAAAGAAAGAAAGAAAGAAAGAAAGAAAGAAGAACTAACCAACCTCTATAACTCAGACTTGAACTCTGGAATTGCTGGGGTCCTCTGAACTTGGGGATTTCTTGGACGTCTTTCATTACCTAGCTAAGTAACACCATGGATGTTAGACTCTCACTAATGATGTTTCCTAGTTAGGTTAATAAAACATAAAACATCTGCAAGGAAATAATCAAGCTCAGAGATCACTGAGGACTCCACAGTTCTTAAATTATTCTCTCTACTTCTGGTACTCAAGCTGTGACGGATGCTGTTTAGGTAGTCAAAATGGCATCAACCACCTGGAAGAGGAGGTATCAGATGATCCGGAGACTTCAAAGACCAAAAAATAAAATTACAATTATTTAGGAAGGAAACCTGTAAAAGGAGGAAAAAAGACGATTCTAAATAAGTTTAATGGGAATTGAGCATGTCAAGTTGCTATGGAAACTTGATTGAGATGTGTGTGCGTGTGTAAAAAATGCAGGAGAGAAAGTGGAACAGGGCCCCCTGAATGGGTTGCACTCTTTCTGAAATATATTCTTGAAGTTCCTCTATAGACTAACAATCCTGGGCCTAGAAAGCCTAGAACTACGGCGCCTAAAACACGATTTGAGTATTGCCCACAAGATCATATGCTGCAATGTCCTACCGGTCAATGACTACTTCAGCTTCAACCGCAACAACACAAGAGCATGCAACAGATTCAAACTTAATACGAACCGCTCCAAACTTGACTGTAAAAAATATGATTTCAACAATCGGGTTATCGAAGCGTGGAACTCATTACAGGACTCAATTGTGTCAACCCCTAACCCTCAACATTTCTCCCTTAGACTCTCCACAATTCACCTCTCCAGGTTCCTAAGAGGCCAGTAAGGAGCGTACATAAATGCACTGGTGTGCCTTTCGTCCCCTGTCCAATTGTCTCTCCTTTCTCTCACTTATCATATATATTTTCTTTCTTTCATATATCCTATCCTCTAAGTTCACTTTACCCTTATACAGTGGTACCTCAAGATACGAACTTAATTGGTGCCGGGAGGAGGTTCGTAAGGTGAAAAGTTCGTAAGATGAAACATTGTTTCCCATAGGAATCAATGGAAAAGCAATTAATGCGTGCAAGCCCAAAACTCAGAAACCGGGAAGCCGGCCGCCACCACCAAAGGAGGCTTGAGCCTCCATTTACCCCACGCTTCTTCGCCCTGCCTGTTGTCCTGGGTGAAGTGCTGGGGGGAGGGAGTCAGGAAGGTCCTCCTGCTCCCATCCCCAGCCAAAAACACAAAGACAGGCAGGGCGGAGCAGCGTGGAGCAAAGGGAGGCTGAAACCGCCGGCGGCTTCAGCTTCCCATTGATCCGCGGAAGCGGCAGACCGCCTTTGTATTTTTGGCTGGGGGGGGGAAGCAGGAGGCGCAGGATTGGGCCGGCGGCGGGTGCGCCGCGAGGTAGCAGGTCAGCATCCTGGGCGGCGGGCGAGGAGGCGCGGTCGAGCGGACCTGGCTCCGGCTAGACCTCCAGCGAGAATGGGGCAGGCAGTGGGCGCGGCGGCAGTGGTAGCGGCGAGGGTGCGTCCGATTCGGGGCTGGCGGCCCCCGACGCAGTGGGGAACATCGGCGCGGTAGGCAGGAGAGGACCGGGCGACTGGAGCAGCAGCGCGGCTTCTTTTTGCCTGGGAGGGAAGGTGAAATGACGGCGGCTCTAGCAGCTGCTACGAGCGGCATTTCACCTTCCCTCCCAGGCAAAAAGATGCCGGGGATAGGGGCACGCCTTCCGCCTGGGAAGTCCGGCCCCATCATCCCAGAATGCCGGCATCTTTTTGCCTGGGAGAGAAAGTGAAATGCCACTCGTAGCAGCTGCTATGAGCGGCATTTCACCTTCCCTCCCAGGCAAAAAGATGCCAGGGAGAGGGGCACGCCTTCCGCCTGGGAAGTCCGGCCCCATCATCCCAGAATGCCGGCATCTTTTTGCCTGGGAGAGAAAGTGAAATGCCACTCGTAGCAGCTGCTATGAGCGGCATTTCACAGCCGGGCTGGGGGGCTTCCCAGCAACCTCCCGAACTTCCGGGTTCGGGGTTGAGGGGTGCTGGCAAGCCCCCCAGGCCAGCTGCGACCTTTTAAAACACCCGCGCCGCTTTGCTGCTGTCTCCTGAAGCCGAACGCTAAAGCCGAACTTCTGCGTTCGGCTTCGGGAGACAGCTGCGAAGCGGCGCTGGTGTATTAAAAGGTCGCAGCCGGCCTGGGGGCCTTGCCACCCCCCCGAACCCGGGTTCGGGGTTCGGAGGAGGGCTGGCAAGCCCCCCAGGCCGGCTGTGACCTTTTAAAACACCCGCGCCGCTTCGCAGCTGTCTCCTGAAGCCGAACGCTAAAGCTGAACTTCCGCGTTCGGCTTCGGGAGACAGCTGCGAAGCGGCGCGGGTGTTTTAAAAGGTCGCAGCCGGCCTTGGGGGCTTCCCAGCAACCTCCCGAACCGAACCCGGGGTTCAGCAAAATTTTGCCGCTTCTTACGAACTTTGTTCGAGTTACTAACCGGCGTTCGGGAGGCTTCTGGGTAGCCCCGCCGCCCGGCTGTTACCTTTTAAAACAGCCGCGCGGCTTCCCAGCAGTCTCCAAACGCCGGTTCGTAACTCGAAAAAAGTTCATAAGAAGAGGCAAAATTTTTCTGAACCCCGGGTTCGTATCACGAGTTGTTCGTAAGACGAGGGGTTCGTATCTTGAGGTACCACTGTATATATTACTACATGGCTATTTTTTTTCCTATGTATTTGTGTATTGGGCAAATGAATATATAAATAAAATAAAATAAATAAATAAATATTTGTGTGTGTGTCTGCATATCTATTAGTACAGAGTGGGGCTTCAAAAGGAAGCCTCAGTTCAGCAGTGAAATTCTACTGGATTGGCCCAGTTCGGATGTAGTGGTAGCAGAGGCCGCTGGTAGTTTGCAGAAGTGGTAGTGGCAGCAGAGTAAGGTTCCACCCACACGCCCGGACATTGCCATTTTTTTGTTTTGAACTCACTGCGCATGCACCAAGCCTTCTGCGCATGCGTAGAGGGTGAAAAAGGGCGCACTTCTGAACCAGTAGGGAAGGTACAGTAAGTTACAGCCGCTCCGAGTTCTCGGAGAGGAGCGGCATACAAATCTAATAAATAATAATAATAAATAATAATAAATAAGTTGATTTCACCACTGCTTCAGATGGTAATAAAACATCTCTTCCAAGAATACGATAGGGTAGGCAGAGGTGGGCTGCTAAAGTGGAACGGGTAGGTAGCGATATTGCACTAGGACATACAGATGCGCCATGGGCACACCTGTATGTCCACACGCGATTTTGCTACCTGTCCAGGTGTAGTGGCGTAATTGCGCTGGACTCCACTAGCACTCAGAGCCACGGAGGTGAGCACACGTCACCGTTCCATCTTAGCAGCCCACCTCTGAGGGTAGGGTAGGTTAGGTTAGGGCAGTGTTTCCCAACCTTGGCAACTTGAAGATATTTGGACTTCAACTCCCAGAATTCCCCGGCCAGCAAATGCTGGCTGGGGAATTCTGGGAATTGAAGTCCAGATGCCTCCAAGTTGCCAAGGTTGGGAAACGCTGAGTTAGGGTAGGATAGGATAAACCACATAGTCCCCAAGAAAATTCACTCTGACACTCACTGTATCAAGAATTAAATCTAGGACAGATGTGATTTTAAGATCAGACACATGTTTTTCTGTTGCTTCTCCCTCTCCTTCTCTCTTTTTTCCTGGCCTCTTAATTATTTTGCCTGATGAAGAGTTATTGGTAATTTGAAAAACTTGCACACTTTGTAATAGTTCCCAGAAGACCGGCCTCGTTAGTTTGCTTGAGTAAATAATGATTTCTTTATTTATATATATATAAAAAATATTTCCCAACAAAGTGGGATAATAATAAAGTACCTTAAAGGCGAATAAAGAATGTTTCCTTTGGCCAACTGCCACACAAGGTTTGAATCAATGGATTTTTAAAGAATGTTTATCATAGCCAAGATGGCTATTATTCTTAAATGTGGAACATTCTGTATCCTTCTAACCATCAGCTTCTAACTCTTATTAATCCTTATATGAGGGGGGGGGGGGAAAGGTTTTATCTCATTTTTTGGATTGAATGTGTCTGGATGAACTCCAGCTGTTCTTTATAGAGGAGTCAGGGGGGAAAAGAATTCAATACATTAATTGCCACTTATGTCCATTGGTTAAGAAGGAAGGCAATCCTACTGCAGTTCATTGTACATGCAAACATTGTATATTGCAATATGTCCAGCATCTCTCACATAAAGATTTCCAGTACAAGCATAACACAGAAATAAATGTTCTCCGCAAGACATGTTGATGATGTAGTCATACGGGAAGTATGGAATAGTTTTCGGTCTCCCCAGGCTTTACCATTTACAACGTTCTAAGTTAGATTAGGTTGAAAACCAGTTTTAGGAAAACAAGGCTTGTAACTGATGTTGATCTGCTTTGGCTAAACATCCCTTGCCATAACCATGTTGATGTTGGCTGGCTTCCTTCCAGATTTGCCTGAAATCAGCGTCAGCCACGTGAATCTGACTGTCTGTGAAGGCGAAAATGCTGTTATCACATGCAACGGGTCCGGGTCTCCTTTGCCAGATGTTGATTGGATTGTGGTTAACCTTCACTCTATCAATACACATCAGGTAAGAAGCTGAAGTTAAAGGCCTCCTAGAAACATAAAGAACTGATAGCAGAAAAGACCTAATGGTCCATCATGTCTGCCCTTTGAGTTGCTTTGTTTTTCTCCTTCCTTCCTCCCTCCCTCCCTCCCTCCCTCCCTTCCCTTCCCTCCCTCCCTCCCTCCTTCCTTCCTAACTTCCTTCCTTCCTTGTCTTCCTCCCTCCCTCCTTCCTTTCCTTCCTTCCTTGTCTTCCTCCCTCCCTCCCTCCTTCCTTTCCTTCCTTCCTTGTCTTCCTTCCTTCATTCCTTGTCTTCCTCCCTCCCTCCCTCCTTTCCTTGTCTTCCTCCCTCCCTCCCTTCCTTCCTTGTCTTCTTCCCTCCCTCCTTCCTTCCCTTCCTTCCCTGCCTGCTATTATTTATCAGTTTTGTTGGATGATGGACACATGTTTAAATTCAGTTACTGAGGTTTGACCTATGACACCTCTGGAAGTTGGGTTCCAAGCTTCCACCTACTCTTTCTGTGAAGTGATACTTTCTAAAATGATTTTTGAACTTTCCCTTGAGGTTATGCCCCCACATTCTTGATTTTTGCTTAATAGTGAAGCTCCCTTGCTTTCTTCTCCCCCCCAGCCCCTACCTCGAAAAAAGAGCTTCAAACAATTATTCCGCCTATCTGGAGGATCATGTAGCAGATTTTTCTTTCTTTCATCATTTAATTTCAGGTGGCTTTGGGTATTTATAAAAAAAATAATGTTGTGCTTTAAGGCAATGCCCTCCAGTCTGGGGGCTCTTCAGATATATGGGAAATACTGGTATTTTTCAACTTAGGGCCCAAAATCTCTGTGACTAATCAAGATATTTGTTAAATGAATTTTGCTCCGTTTTATGACCTTTCCTGCCACAGTCATTAATTGAATAATTGCAGCTGTTTAGTTAGCAACATAGTTGTTTTTTTAGAAAACAACCTTAAAAAACATTAAAACCACCTTTAAAACATACATACATAACAATACATATATCTTCAATGAATAACAAAGTGTTTGTGAAATCTCTTCTGTAAAAATAATAAAATATCCTAATCACATTTCCAATCACAAATCATTCATTCTGTCGAAGAAAAAAGAAACTATAATTAATTTTAATTTCAAAGATGACAGACTAAGCAATTTTTCTTCATTTTGGAATTCCAATAATCATATTCTTAGCTCTTAAATTCAATTTCCAACCTATTCTAGTTTAATTTTAAGTATGTGTTACATATTTATCTAATGATGCCTCCTTTTCTCTTTTTGTCAACTGTCATATTTTTCATTTTTTTTATCTCTTTTACATTAAATTTACACTAACTATTTTGTCTATTTTTATTTTCAATCTACTCATAAATTTCCCCCCATATTTTATAAAACTCTGAGTCTTCTTTATCCTTAATTTTCATTGTAAGTCTATTCATTTCCACATGGTCCATAATCTTCCTTAGTACTTCTCTTTGGGTTGGTATTCTGCTCAGCTTCCAATTTTGTGCATACACAATTCTAGCGGCAGTATTTAGCATAGTTGTTACGTGAACCTGGCTTCACCGTTGACTTTGCTTGTCAGAAGGTCACCAAAGGGGATCACTTGATTTATTTATTTATTTATTGGATTTGTATGCCGCCCCTCTCCAGAGACTCGGGGTGGCTAAGAGCAACAATAAAGCAGTGTACAATAGTAGTCTGATGTTAGAAACAATTAAAAACCCATTAATATAAAAAAACCCAAACATACATACATACATACCATGCATAGAATTGTAAAGGCCTAGGGGGAAGAGGGTCTCAATTTCCCCATGCCTGACGGCAGAGGTGGGTTTTAAGCAGCTTAAGAAAGGCAAGGAGTGTGGGGGCAATTCTAATCTTTGAGGGGAGTTGGTTCCAGAGGGCCGGGTCCGCCACAGAGAAGGCTCTTCCCCTGGGTCCTGCCAAGCGACATTCTTTAGTTGACGGGAACAGGAGAAGATCCACTCTGTGGGACCTAACTGGTCGCTGGGATTCGTGCAGCAGAAGGCGGTCCCTGAGATAATCTGGTCCGGTACCATGAAGGGCTTTATAGGTCATAACCAACACTTTGAATTGTGATCGGAAACTGATCGGCAACCAATGCAGACTGCGGAGTGTTGGTGTAACATTGGCATATTTGGGAAAGCCCATGATTGCTCTCGCAGCTGCATTCTGCACGATTTGAAGTTTCCGAACATACTAGGGACACTGCAGCCATCATAAGTAGGAACCAGTTGCCAAGGATCTGAATTTTGATTGTGTGATGGTGGGGATGCTGCAGTGGTTGTAGGTGTGGGGAACCAGTCATAAGTCATTTTTTCCAGTGCTATTGCAACTTTGAACAGGCACTAAAAAAACCTGTTGTAAGTCAAATCTCATTTATTCGGGCAAGGCTATTCTGGGAAAATTCACTGTTGTTTTTACTTTATGTTAACTCTCTTTTTTCTGGTGGTGATTTTCAGACAAACGCCAACTGGACCAATGTCCATTCCATCAATTTAACCCTGGTGAATGTAACCAGCGAAGACAACGGGTTCCTGCTTACGTGCATAGCTGAGAACGTGGTAGGAATGTCTAATGCCAGCGTACTCCTCACTGTTTACTGTAAGTCAATGAGGGGAACTTAAGAGATGGGTTGAAATTATTATTATTATTATTATTATTATTATTATTATTATTATTATTATTTATGTCAGTACAACACAGCAAACGAGATCTCTATGTTGGATCGTATTTCATCACCAGTCGGGCGCTTCCCAAGCACCTAGTACTGCGTGATGTAGCGGCAAATTATGTTCGCCGATCCCAGTAAAGCAGCCTTTTGCAATTGACAGATGGAGATTCTGTCAATTCCGATGGTTTTCAAATGTCCGCTGAGATCCTTTGGTAGTGCGCCCAGTGTGCCAAGTACCACTGGGACCACTTTCACTGGCTTATGCCAGAGTCGTTGCAGCTCGATTTTTAGATCTTCGTATTTCACTAATTTATCTCGCTGCTTCTCCTCAATTCTGCTGTCTCGGAGAAGCAGCTAGAGAAATTATTATTATTATTATTATTATTATTATTATTATTATTATTATTAGTATTATAGATTTGTATGCTGCCCCTCTCCAAAGACTCGGGGCGGCTCACAGAAATAGGTGAGAAATCCATTTATGGGAGGTTTGGAGGCACGTTTCCTGAGAACATAGCTGGAGAACTTTTCCTTGAAAAAAATAAATACAAATACAATGAGACCTAGGGTATGGTCATGTATCATAAAATCATATGCCACAAGGTCCTACCTTTGACTACTTCAGCTTAAACCACAACAATACACAAGCACACAATAGATACAATCTTAATATAAACCACTGCAAACTCGACTGCAGAAAATACGACTTCAGCCTCAGAGTGATCAGTGCTTGGAATCCACTACCCGACTGTGTGGTTTCTTCCTTAAACCCCCATAACTTTAACCTTAGACTGTCTATTGTGGACCACACCCCATTCCTAAGAAGTCTGTAAGGGACATGCATTAGCGCACCATTGTAGGTGATAATTTGTATATATAAAACATTAGATAAGTAATGATAAAAAGTAGACAATAGGACAGGGACGGTAGGCACAATGGTGCGCTTATGCACGCTCCCTGTTTGAAAGGAGGAGAGATCAATTGTAGATAGTCTAAGGTTAAAGGTTTTATGGTTAGGAGTAGAAACCACAGAATCAGGTAGTGCATTCCAGGCATTGATTACTCTGTTGCTGAAGTCGTATTTTTTGCAGTCAAGTTTGGAGCAGTTGACATTTAGTTTAAATCAATTTGGTGCTCGTGTGTTGTTGCGGTTGAAGGTGAAGTAGTCGTTAACAGGTAGGACATTTTGGTATATGATTTTATGAACTATAATTAAGTCGGAATGGAGACGATGGAGTTGTAAGTTGTCTAAACCAAGAATTTCAAGTCTGGTGGAGTAAGGTATTTTGTTGTGAGAAGAGGAATGAAGGACTCTTCTTGTGAAATATTTCTGGACTCTCAATTGTGTTGATGTCAGATATGCAATGTGGGTTCCATACAGGCGAGCTGTATTCTAGGATTGGTCTGACAAATGTTTTGTAAACTCTTGTTAGCAGTTCAAAATTACCAGAGAAGAAGCTGTGAAGGATTAGGTTAAACAACTCTTAAAGCCTTTTTGGCAATGTTGTTGCAGTGGGCTCTAGGACTTAGGTCATTGGATATGAGTACTCCAAGGTCTTTGACAGATTGAGGGTTATCAATATCTACCTACTGTCCCTGTCTTACTGACCTATTGTCCTCACTTATCAGTACTTACTTTGATTATCTTTATGTTTATACCTATACCTGCTATCTTGTACATGTTTGACAAACAAACAAACAAACAAACAAACAAACAAACAAACAGACATTCCTTTGCAAGTATGTTGAGTTTCCCCACTCCCTAGCTAGGATTTATTGGGATGAAAAATCGAAGAGTAACATTAGTATTGACTATGGCCACCGCTTCTTTCAGCTGACAACGTAGAGTATGGTGGCCCTTGGATGTTGTGGAGCTACAATTCCCAGCGTTAGCAATCAATCAAACACTAAGAATCCTTCCACCTGGGTCTTCTGAGAGTTGTAGTTTGCGAAACATCTGGACGGCTTCAGATTGTTCATCCCAACATAGACTCCATACAACTTCACTCGGCATATTAATGAAATTCCCAAGGCGGCTGTCAGACTGAAAAAGCATTGCTCACTTCTAATAGTAATGGCCTGCTGATTTTGGCAGCAAGTGAAAACTTTAAAAAAAGATGCATTAAGTTGCCAGTAGACTGCACAAGCAGCTTCACTTTTCCTTCTTGAAGCTTCTCTTGTGGCATGCTAACTAGTCCACTGTGGCTTTCAGTCTGAGAGGTTGACAGGGAAGAGACTTATATTCTGGTGAATGAATGCTCTGACATTTAAACAAGATGAGTCATATCCTTGCAAATCTGTGCTAATATGCATGCACTTACTTGCCCTTCTGGATCATGCAAGTGGCCATGGCCATGGAATCCTGCATGGCCGGTTTGTATACACTGCGGTATAAATGTAGATTGCTACTACCCTACGAAAGCAGACTATCAATCCTAGGTCTAGAAAGCTTAGAACTACTGTACGTCGCCTAAAACACGATCTAAGTATTGCCCACAAGATCATATGCTGCAACGTTCTACCTGTCAATGACTACTTCAGCTTCAATCGCAACAACACAAGAGCACACAACAGATTCAAACTTAATATTAACTGCTCCAAACTTGACTGTAAAAAATATGACTTCAGCAACCGAGTTGTCGAAGCATAGAACTCATTACCTGACTCAGTAGTGTCAACCCCTAACCCCCAACATTTTCCTCTTACACTATCCACGATTGACCTCTCCAGGTTCCCTAGAGGTCAGTAAGGGGCGTGAATAAGTGCACCAGTGTGCCTTCCGTCCCCTGTCCAATTGTCTCTCCTCATCTCATTTATCTTTTCTTCCTTTCTAATATGTTCACCTATACTTTTATATCTTTTCTTCTATTCTTTTATTTACTTATATTATTACATATCTTTCTCTTCAATGTGTATTATGTATTGGACAAAATAAATAAATAAATAAATAAATAAATAAATAAGCAATAAACAAACAAACAAACAAATAAATAAATAAATAAATAACAAAGCAATAAATAAATAAATGGAGCTGTGGTGGCGCAGTGGTTAGAATGCAGTGCTACAGGCTATTTCTGCTGCCTGCCAGCCACCTGTATTTTGGTAATTTGATTGTTACCAGACTCAAGGTTGACTCAGACTTCCATCCTTCCAAGGTCGGTAAAATGAGGACCCAGATTGTTGGGGGCTATTGGCTAACTCTGTAAACCATGTAGAGAGGGCTGTAAAAGCATTGTGAAGCAGTATATATGTCTGACTAATATTGTTATTGCCAAATGAAATATTGAGAAGGATCTGAATGGTCCAAAAGTTTGTTAGTCCTATGAAATGACTTAAAGCTGCATTACGTATACTCCCTTGGCTGCATACACCAAGCTGAACTGAAATATTTCAGGGATGGGCTTCCTTGTTGTGGCTAGACCATGGTTTGTTTACATCTACATTGTTTACATTTACATAGGTTGCAAGTACTGCTAGAAGTAGTAGAGTGTTGGCAATTTCTCCATGATTTTAAATGGTTTTTTTTTCTTATTTCTCTATAAATCCTGCCAAAGAGAGGTGGAAGAAAATCTGTGTTTTGCCAGTTACGTTTGGTAACTGAACCCTAGTGGAATATCTGTAACATTTAGGCCGTGGCTTGTCCATCCTTGGAGTATATTGCCATGCTATAATTTCATGAGTTTGAAGTCTTTGACTCCTGGTTTATTTTCTTCATTGTTCATAACAAAAAAAAAATCAAACATGTTTCATAACTTATGTAGACCACAGGTTTCCCAGCCTATTTTATCAGAAGTTGAACAGTTTGACATTCAGGGAATTTTAGATTCAAAACACCTCCTCACTTTATGCTCTGTATGGCCTTCCTTCCTTCCTTCCTTCCTTCCTTCCTTCCTTCCTTCCTTCCTTCCTTCCTTCCTTCCTTCCTTCCTTCCTTCCTCTTCCTTCCTTCCTTCCTTCCTCTTCCTTCCTTCCTTCCTTCCTCTTCCTTCCTTCCTTCCTTCCTTCCTCTTCCTTCCTTCCTTCCTTCCACTTTCTTCTTTCCTTCCTTCCTTCCTTCCTTTCTTCCTTTCTTCCTTCCTCTTTCTTCTTTCCTTCCTTCCTTCCCGCTCGCTGTCCACCCACCATTATTAGGAAAATGTATATTATAATATATGGCACATGAGACTTTACATGATCCTAAAATACAAATAGAATGCTTGAGTTTTTGAAAGTTGAATCCAATTGTGCTTCCGACAGAATTTAGAGAAAGCATGGTCCATCTGTTATTTCCCCCCACCCTCTAACATTTTACTGATGACCATTAATGTGTGTTTGCTTCTCTTTTCCTATCTTTAGCTCCTCCCCGTATCCTCAGCCTACTGGAACCGATTCGGCATATGGAACACTGCATCGAGTTTTCAGTGCATGGGAACCCTCCGCCCCAAATTCATTGGCTGTACAACGGTCAGTTTCTTAAGCAGACCGCCTTCATCCGCATGGACGTCTACCAGGGTGGGGACATCACAGATGGCTGTTTGCTCTTCAACCATCCCACCCATTACAACAATGGCAACTACACCATCGTGGCCACCAACTTCTTGGGAACAGCCAACCAGACTGTCAGAGGACATTTCCTGGAGAAACCATTTCCAAGTGAGAGATTGAAAGTTTATAGCAAGGGGAGGGCAGGCTCTCTCTTTTTTTGGTACACTTTTTTTTCTACAGCGTGATACACTGATAATACACATATATATGCACTGCTCAATTTTTTTAAAAAAAACCCTTAGAAAACAGAATATAATTTCAAGTAAATCAAACTTCTGTGAAATCAAACTGTCCACTTAGGAAGCAACACTGATTGACAATCAATTTCACACGCTGTTGCGCAAATGGAGTAGTGGTGCAAATGAAATATTCAATGAGAATATTTCATTCATTCAGATCTAGGATGTTATTTGACTGTTCCCTGTATTTTTTTGAGCAGTATATATACAAACATGAATATTTCATTCATTCAGATCTAGGATGTGCTATTTGACTGTTCCCTGTATTTTTTTTTGAGCAGTATATATACAAACATATACATACATATAGGAGGGAGCTCACTGCTATTTTCCAAACGTGCAAAGAACTGATAAAGATATAAAGGGGGACTGGTATAGATCTATTTCAAGCTTTTTAGCTTTCGTCAGCCAAGCCGTACCCTTCTAGGATTCGAACCTGGGGTGCTTATGCCTTGCTAGGCAGTGAGGCTTAGAGGAAAAATCACTGACTAGCCAGGCATAAGCAGCCCAAGTTCGAATCCTAGAAGGGTATGGCTTGGCTGACGAAAGCTAAAAGGCTTTATTTTTTATCAGTTCTTTGCAAGTTTGGAGTATGTATGTATGTATGTATGTATGTATGTATGTATGCATGCATGCATGCATGCATGTTTGTAACATATTTTTCCTGATAATGAAAAGGAAGGGAGTATATATATATGGAATATATATATGGGGAATATATATATAGGGTCCATGTCCACTTTTTCAAAAATGCATGGTTTTTTTAATGATGATATCTGCATCTTCCAAAGTCAGGATTGTTAATGAGGAAGCCAGGGTTGGTGTTCAGCCTCAGTCGTGGAAGTTCATCTGAGGAGTTTGGATCATCGCTATCTCTCAGCCCAACCCATCGCATCCCATATTTTTACATATAGCATATGGACAGATTGCAATGCACATCAGTCTGAGCTCTTGTTGAAAGTCGTGGCATGATTCTAACAAATGAATTTATTTGGGATAGTTTCTCTCCTTCATTTCAAGGGTAACACTGAGAAATAAAGGGGGGAGTGATCATGTTACATTTTAGTTGAGACATATAAATGCAAAAAAAATAAATGAATTGTTCTGACCTAGGATTCCACAAACCACAAAGCAGATTCCTTGTCTAGACCAGTGTTTCCCAACCTTGGCAACTTGAAGATATTTGGACTTCAATTCCCAGAATTCCCCAGCCAGCGAATGCTGGCTGGGGAATTCTGGGAGTTGAAGTCCAAATATCTTCAAGTTGCCAAGGTTGGGAAACACTGGTCTAGACAAACATCCTTTTTTATTCAGTTACTGCAAATTTCTCTCATTCACATGCAGCAGTCTTTCAAGGGTAAATTCACAGTCACAGACCTTATCTGGCTTGGAGAGCTGCCAGGCCGATATCTTCAAAACGTGGCAAGGAGTCTCAGAGTCATGGACCATTTTGTTTGTCTTTGTTCTCATTCTCTTTTGTTTTCATTCTTTTATTCCCTGTGGGGGAGGGGCTATTCACCGTCTACCTGTGGCCTTACTCCCAAATCGCCCCTTGTTCCTTAGCTGTTCCCTTTATCTGGCAGCTGTGTCTGTGCAATATTGGAACAGGCTCCAGTTGTGTGTCTGCCTCACTGACTCCAAAGGCAGCTGATAATTGTCAGACTGCCCTGGCTCCCTCTCTGCCTCGGATGCAGAGCACTCATCAGAGCCTTCCCCAGACTCCAGGGCTGGTCCATGGTCCTCCCCAACCTCCTCACTGTCCAAATCTGCTACCGGCTATGCTGGCTGATGGCAAGCTACAACATGAATATAAGGATCCAATTAGAAAATATGCAATATTCATATTGTGCTGCTCCACTTGGTTTCTTTTAAAAAAAAGTACTCAATTTGTACTGTGTAACTCTTAAGTGCTGCATCAAATTTCTTTATAGTACATAATAAAGTTTATAGAATAGAATAGAATAGAATAGAATAGAATTTTATTGGCCAAGTGTGATTGGACACACAAGGAATTTGTCTTGGGGCATATGCTCTCAGCGTACATAAAATAAAATATACATTTGTCAAGAATCATGTGGTACAACACTTAATGATTGTCACAGGGGTCAAATAAGCAATGAAGAAGCAATATTAATAAAAATCTTAGGATATAAGCAACAAGTTACAGTCATACAGTCAACATGGGAGGAAATGGGTGATAGGAATGATGAGAAAAACTAGTAGAATAGTAGTGCAGATTTAGTAGAAAGTCTGACAGTGTTGAGGGAATTATTAGTTTAGTAGAGTGATGGCGTTCGGGAAAAAAAACCTGTTATTTGCATGTAATGTGAGGATGCCTCTCTTCTTCTCTATGGAATGGAATTTTCCCCACCCCCAAAGACAAGGACTGAGCCCAGTGACTGAGTGTTGATTCTAGGCCAGTTATTGTCTCTTGACTTGGCCCACCTCTCTGAATGATGATTGCTATGAACATTTTCTTTTATGTACACTGAGAGCATCTGCACCAAGACAAATTCCTTGTGTGTCCAATCACACTTGGCCAATAAAGAATTCTATTCTGTTCTGTTCTGTTCTATTCCATTCCATTCCATTCCATTCCATTTATTTTTATTTTTTAATTGGATTTCTATGCCGCCCCTCTCCGAACACTCTCTCCTCTCCTCTCCTCTCCTCTCCTCTCCTCTATTATCCTATCCTATCTTATCCTATCCTATCCTAAATTGAGCTCCTGAAAGAAAGGTGGGAAGTAGATTTAATGCATGAATAAACAACTAACATTAAGGCAAGAACCAAAGTGGAACAGTACAATGTGACTATTTAATTTAATTTAATTTTGCCTTCGGTGCCACTTGTAGTAAATAATTTACTATAGTGCTTCTGTTGTTGAGGAAGATTTTCTCAGCTTTTTTCCCAAGTAAAAAAAAGAGAGAGAATTTCCTCTTGGCTTGAACAGTGATGATGCTCCTTTGGTTCCTTCTTTTCCTAACAGACCTCACTAACATATGAGTCAGTTGCGGTTAGGGTTGTTTCAAACAGTTCTTGATTTCCAAAGCTTTTGGAGAAGAGCCCCCCACTTGGAAAACTAGGGTAAACAGCATATCCCAAATCTAAATCTATCTCCCTGCTCCAAAACGAAAACTTAAACTACTTGGATCAAATCTGGTTTCAACTTCAACCACTTCAGATGCTAATAAGTGTGTGTGCAAAAGACATCCAGGATATCTGATTTGATCTGACAATTTTAACTGAATCATTGCTTTGATTCAGAAAGTTGATTAAGGGTTTGATTGGATCACATTAAAGTTAAATTTCCAAAATGAAATGCCACATACACTTGATTAACTGATAGAATTCATCAGCTTAACCCGAGAAGAAGGGGCTCCTTGTGGATGACCTTTAAAGAGGGTTTTGGTAATGAATGGAAGGCAAACCTATTAGAGCTACTTGATGCAGCAACTAAATGGAGCTCCCATATTCAGAAGGACCTTTGAGTAGGGGGATACATAAATAGGGAAAGTTATCAATAGGTCAGCTTTTTGGAGATGATCTGGCTGATTATTGTTAAAAGTTAAGCAATCTTTGGCCCAGTTGTCTATAAAGGGCAGGACAAGAAGGAATGGATGGAAACTTTTAAAAGAGTCCAACCTAGAACTAGAGAGGCATTTCCTGACAGTGAGAATTAATCAGTGTAAGAGCTTGCCTCCAGAAGTTGTAAATGCTCCAACCCTGGAAGTTTTCAATAAGATGTTGGATAACCATCTGTCTGAAGTAGTGTAGAGTCTCCTGTTGCACTAGAAGACCTCCAAGGTCCCTTCCAACTTTGTTATTCGGTAATTCTGCTCTTCTATGAAGGAATATCTGCAAAAAAAGTTGCCCTATCTATAAGAGCATGGATAAAGGTCCGCAATTAATACTTGTTTCTCTTTTTTAAAAATGATGCTATGTACCTGCATGGATAAATAAATAAATAACAGGATTTATGCAGGGGCGGGTTTCTCTTACCTTCCTACTGGTGCGCTACATGGGCATTGCGGCACATCATGTGCACACACCCCCTAGCGTGATTTTGCTTCTGCGCATGCGCAGAGTGGAAAAACCACTGGAAATTAGGAAAAAAGATAGCGGTGCTCACAGACCATGAAAGCCAGCACAGGAGTCATTGTGTCAAAATTGCGCACCGGACCACATCGGTAGAAATCCACTTCTGGATTTATGTAATGCCTTCTTCTTTTTATCTTAAGAAAGTCCTTATAGAATTGATTTTTTCCCCAGGCATTTAGACATGCATGTTACCATCTGGCCTGCTGTCAAGAGAATGTAGAACACCTATCAGTTACCTCCCATGATGGAACTTGACATTTTGTAATATGGGGAAAGCACAATGCCAGCGGTATCCTGATTTATTATTTATGTTTTGTTTTCATGGAACTTTCTCAATTAATGATCTATCGAGCCCATTAAATCTTATGCTTGAAGGAGTTGTAAAAGTAGAGAAAAACACATTTGGAATTTCTAGGCAGATAATCTTCCGGCTAAGGTCCAATTCATACAAATAGCAGGCACCGTTTTGAAACCGTTTCCCCATATTGGCTGGGGAATTTGGGGAATTAAAGTCCAGAGCTCTTAAAGTTGCCAAAATTGGACATTCTTATATTAAGCTCTGTCGATGAGCAGAGCTTTGAATACATTTCTGATTTAGAAGACCAAATACCTACCTCAAACTCCACCCTGCAATCTAGCTAGCATGGAATACTTTGAATAAGTAGCTACTTAGATACCACTTCTGAAAAGAGGAACGGCATTGCCAACAGAGTAATTAAAGGGGACGACTCTTTCATTTGGTAGTTTTTAGCACAGCTAATATAATTTCAATAAGAATCTAGTTCACCGCCCTGTAATGTGGAAGACTGACTGATGATTAAATACCAAAAATTGATAGCTAAATTGGGGGCTTTAACTCCCATTATTATGATTTTTTAAATCAGATTTAAAGCAGTCAGCCATTTAAGACAGAAAAAAAAATACAGAGGAATGTGGTTAATAATGTCCTTTGTAAATTGGGGTACGTAGCTACTCTCCGCTCCCCCTAAAAAACCTTCTTCACATGCCTTCATATACCCCATTTCAAAGCATATGTGAACATTCTTTTAAATCAGAGAATTCAGTCAATGGCTTACTGTTTGCTAATAGCATCACTATTGTTCTCCAATGATGGCGATAACCATTTTATCTCTCTCTCTCCCCCACTTTGTCTTTACCTCTTTTTTTGTTTTTGTTTTTTACAGGCATTTCAGATATCTTTGTCACATGTAAGTTTTTCCTTGCCTGTTTGATCAGACTACAATTTCTCTGTATCACTCAGACTTTTAACCAAGGGATTTTGTTTTGTTAGAACAGCAAGAACAGATTTTAGGCAGGGATCAAAAGGCAGGGCATCCCCATGAGAAATCAGGAAAAAACCCCTGCATGTAATCATTTTATTACATTATATGCCTCCTATTTCTCAGCGGCTCTGGATTGCTTTTCAAAACCTTATTAAGGGTAAAGGTAGCACATTTGGCTAAAACTAACTAACATGTGAGTTGTGGGGATACCTCCCTTGGCAAAGTGCTTCATTGCACAGAACTTTTAGGGTGTCCAATCCAGGAGTAAAATTCTCCTGGTTCATTTGTGCCTTTCGATTGCTGGAGAGCTGTTCGCGAAGGGAGCGCAAGGCTCCGCCCACTTGCCCGGACACTGCCACATGCACATTAGTGTAATACAGCTCGCCTGTATGGAATCCACATTGCATAACTGACATTGACACAATTGTAGGAGTCCAAGAAATACTTCACAAGAAGAGTCCTTCACTCCTCCTCTCGAAACAAATTACTTTACTCCTCCAGACTTCAAATACTACAGTTAGACAATCTACAACTACGTCGCCTCCGAACTGATTTAACTGTGGTTCATAACATCATACACCACAACGTCCTTCCTGTTAGTGACTACTTCACCTTCAACAACAACAACACAATAACAATACGTAATAGATACAAACTCAATGTAAATCGCTCCAAACTTGACTGCAGAAAATATGACTCCAGCAACAGAGTGACCTGACTCTGTGGTTTCTTCCTCTTACCCCAAGATTTTCAACCTTAAATTATCTACTGTTGACCTCTTTCCTTTTCTAAGAGGTCTGTAAGGGGCGGGAATAAGCGCACTATTATGCCTACTGTCACTGTCCTACTGTCCTATTATTTCTTTTTATCACTTCTTTATACTTTGTTATGTTAATACAAACTATAATTCTATACTTGTATGACCAATATATAAGAAATAAAAGAAATAAAAGAACCCAAATGGCGGCGTCCAGGCAAGTGGCCAAAGCCTCACGCTCCCTTGGTGACCGGCTCTCCAGCGACTGATAGGCACGAGTGAACTGATCCAATCAAAGCATTGAGAGGTCCAGACTGAAAAACCCCCTGCTTCCTTTAACTTGATAATCATAGCTAGACCCATATTGTATGTTACCATAGTGTAGATCAAAGAGAAATGATTGCTCATCTTTAACTTTTGGGATTCTGGTGTTTTATCCCTTCCAAGAGTGTTTTGAATCCCATTGGGGAATGAATTAAATTCGGAGCAAAGTAGAATGAAATGACACAACCCTGTGCATGCATTGTGTGCTTTCACACAATTCTGGCTTGAGTTGCTTTGCTTACCTGTGGCTTGTTGAGCAAATCACAATGTATTGGTCCTGCATTGCATAATAATGGCTAAGGCAAAGCCAGAACTAACTAAACCATGGCATGTGCGGGGATATTTTAATTTTTTTATTTTAATCCAGATCCTATGGATCATATTTTTTTTTTTAATTTCAGCCTGATGGAATATAGGCCTTAATCTTGAAGCATGAATCTGCCAGGTGTTAAACCAACTTATACAATAAATTCTAAATGAATTGGAAGGCACGAAGATGAGAAGAAGATTTGGAATTCATTGAGGTTGAACCATTAAAAGCACTTCATCGCTAAAAAGAGCAAGAGTGCTACACTTCACTGTTGAGAATTTCAGTGACATTCTGTTTTGCTTTGGAATAATAATAAAAAAAGATTTAAAGCACATTTCCTTTCATCCAATTGAATTTTTCTGCAGATCACTAGTATTTTCCAATTTGCTAAAGGAAGCCTCCTAAGGTTATGAGTGCTTGTATAGCTAAAACAGTACCTGCCTTTCCTGGGGTTTAATGGAAGTAAAAATGAAAGGAAGGTGGGCAGTGAGGGGAGAACTCAAAAACAGCCCTGTGAAGATGGTACGTTTTCTCATCGATCCTGAAAGGGAAAACTCAATGAATGAATGAATCAGAATATTGAGAAAAGGCACAGCCTAGCTGAGAACACTCCGTACTGTCATATTTTGCTGATCTGTTTCACAGATTAGCTACTGTATATCATTTCAGAAGAAAACATGACAGCTCCTGAAATGTGGATATGTACCTTTTGACAAACAAGTGTAAATTGTCATCAGATTAAGGTTACCATTTTTTTTTAAAAAAAAATAAGGGGTGGGAAAAGAGAGAGCGCTTCCTTTCTTCTTTCATGCAAATAGAGATTGGGATTTTCTGTGATGCAGACGGGGAAAAAAATATTTCCCCCGGGACAGATAACTGAAATTTAGAACTTTTGTAAAACATGGAGATGACTATCAATTCAAGAATTGGGATCTAAATGACCACCAGTGAAGGCTTGCAAAAGTTTTTATTACCACACTATGGGCCTGGCTTATTTTGTGGGTGTGGCTTACCAGCCATGTGACCAGGTGGGAGTGGCTTGATGATCATGTGACCGGGGTAGCTTAAAGGTCATGTGACTGGCTTAAAGGTGGCCAACTTGACATCACTCATGTCAAGGGTTGGGGTTAGGGTGCCCGGCCTCTCCTCGCCTCAAAGAGAGACAATTTCCTTATCTGTTTACTATTACGGAACATCCAAAATATACTCTTTAATTCTATGTATATATGCCATATGTGTACATACATATTACACACAAGCACACAAAAATATACATTATCTACTATATAAACTCTATGTGTATGTACATGCACACACATGTACACACAGCTCTTCTAAAATTATACATATTCCACCTTATTTACTGCGATAGGAAAAATAGACCCAGAGCCCAGAAGGGAAAAAAAAATACAAATTTCTTCTACCAGTACTGCATACCTGACCAATTTTTTTTTACCAGTTTTACATACTTGACCGTACCCATAGGAGCCCATCACTGTAATACCACCCAAGGCAAACTCATCTTGATCATGTCCTTCCAACTCTAACTCAGCATCCCTTTAGATTTTTTAAAAAATGATTGTCAGCATTTGGATGCCTATGTTAGGGTGTTACTCTGAAATGATGTTGAATTAAACTCCGCTGTGTTTTTTCACCAAAGGATAGCAGAGATTGCTAATTTAAGAACTATCTGTAGAACAAATTAATTGAGATAAATGTGACAGCCGAGGGGTAGGGATGTCCAAATAACAGCATCAACCTGGAAATAAAGAGACTCTTTTAAAAGCTTCATTAATACAACTTGGAGTAGTGAGCAGGGAGTGGGGGAGGACATGGGACATAAAAGGAATCAGTGTCTATCCAAAAGTACAGGATACTTCAACTGGATGTGGGAAGGAAATACCTTTATAAGACAATACTGGAGTATTACCACAATGGGGTAGGTATAGGAAGGAATGAACAGGATTTTTTTTCCTAAAAGTAAATCATATATATACATACACTGTCATTATGTACATAGGTTTTTCTCTGAACTGTGAAATAAACTTTTTTCTTCTTTTGTTCCTTTGGTTTCAGATGAGTACAGCCCAAGTCCCTCCCCTCTTATCACAGTGACACATAAGCCAGAGGAAGACACATTTGGGGTAAGATGCTTGTGACTTGACAGTGGGAAACAATTTTACCTTAATCACTGGTTTATACCTTGTGGATTTCTATTGGAATGCTGGTTAGAACCTTGTTTACCCAGAAATGTCATATGTAGCTGAATTACTGTGTTCCCATGAGATGGTAACTCGTATTCATTCATATCGTCCACAATCCTTTCTAAGCAACTAGTTTACTATGGTAAGTTGTCCTAGAATGGTGTTTCTGGATAGAACGAAGTCATTTGAATGATTGTAGAGTCAAACAAATATCATCTTATCAATCTCCTTTGGATGACTCCTCTTTAGCCTTGGTGGCGCAGTGGTTAGAGTGCAGTATTGCAAGCTGCTTCTTCTGACTGCTGGCTGTCGTTCACCAGTTCAAATCTTACAAGGCTCAAGGTTGATTTAGCCTTCCATCCTTCTGAGGGGGGTAAAATAATAATAATAATAATAATAATAATAATAATAATAAGTAGTAGTAGTAGTAGTAGTAGTAGTAGTAGTAGTAGTAGTTCCACTGGAACTTGTGCCGGAACTACCATTTACCAGTGGCAAAGAACTGGTGGGATCATAAGCCCGAATAAGTGGTCAAAAATGAGCAAGCAAAACTACTGTGGGACTTCCGCCTTCAGATTGACCGAATTCTGAAGCATAACACACCAGACATCCTGATTGTGGAGAAAAAGAAAGTATGGATCATCGACATCACAATCCCAGGGGACAACAAAATTGAGGAGAAGCAGCTAGAGAAATTAGTGAAATACGAAGATCTAAAAATCGAGCTGCAACGACTCTGGCATAACCCAGTGAAAGTGATCCCAGTGGTACTTGGCATGCTGGGCGCAGTGCCAAAGGATTTCAGCGGACATTTGAAAACCATCGGAATTGACAAAATCTCCATCTGTCAATTGCAAAAGGCCGCTTTACTGGGATCAGCAAACATAATTTGCCGCTACATCACGCAGTCCTAGGTGCTTGGGAAGTGCCTGACTGGTGATGAAATACAAAATCCAGAATAGTGATCTCGTTTGCTGTGTTGTATTGACATACTACTACTACTACTACTACTACTACTACTACTACTACTACTACTCATCATCATCATCATCATCATCATCATCATCATCATCATCATCATACTTTGTTAGATTTGTATGTCACCCCTTTCCGAGGACCCAGATTGTTGGGGGCAATAAGCTGTAAACTGCTTAGAGAGGGCTATAAAGCACTGTGAAGTGGTATATAAGTCTAAGTGCTATTGCTATTTAGAATTTATACCTAGGAAATTTTAGAAAGCTTTATTTTTGCCTCATTGTTGACTGGTAGGCAGCATATCTGATTGTGAATGTGGTTTGATGCAGAGGGACCATGCAATAGAATGCCTAGGAATTATATGTAAAGAAAAGTGGGTGGATAAACCAGTGTTTCTATGCTAAATCTGAATAAGGTTGCTGCATTCACATCATCATCTATTCCTGAACATGAAGGGCTGTCAAACTTGCAGGCTAGATGTGTCATGCATTAGCCACGTCCACACCTGGTTTAGCAAAGAGAGGAAAACTTGCAATACATCATGTGATGACACTATGATGATGTGAGTTTGACAGCCCTGATGTAGATCCTAAGACGGCTTAGATGATGGCTTGATTACTTTGGAAGAATATTGCCAGGTTCTTTCAACTCTCCGGCTTGCAAACTTCCAAAGCTTATTTTAGTGTACCACTAGTATATGAATAAGGAACGTGGTGGCTCAGTGGCTAAGACACTGAGTTGGTCAATCAGAAGGTCAACAGTTCAGTGGTTCGAATCCCTAGCGCTGCATAATGGAGTGAGCTCCCATTACTTGTCCCAGCGTCTGCCAACCTAGCAGTTCGAAAGCTCATAAAAAATGTAAATAGAAAAATAGGGACCACCTTTGCATTTCACACTTAGATTTATATACCGCTTCGCAGTACTTTGCAACTCTCTAAGCAGTTTACAGAGTGTCAGCCTATTGCCCCCAACAATCTGGGTCCTTTTTTCCCCCAACCTCGGAAGGATGGAAGATTATTCAACCTTGAGCCTGGTGAGATTCGAACTGCCAAACTGCTGGCAGACGGTGATCAGCAGAAGCAGCTTGCAGTACTGCACTCTAGCCACTGCACCACTGAGGCTTCCCACCTTTAGTGGGAAGGTAACAGCACTTTATGTGCCTTCAGTGTTTAGTCATGCCGGCCACATGGCCATGGAGACGTCTTCGGACAGCCTTAGAAACGGAGGTGAGCATCGCCCCCCAGAGCTGGAAACGACTAACATGCATGTGCAGGGAACCTTTACTCTAATCACTGAGCATTTGTATGCATTCAGCTTGTGGAACACAATGTGCTATCTCCCAGCAAGATTCCTCCATACTTGATTTATAATAAGCATGTCTTCCCATTCTCAGGGCCATTTGATAAACACAGCAAAAACTGATGTTCAAGAATTCCCTGGGGTTGCCACTACTTTGGGGAGAGGAGAGATGCTGTGGGAAAACATAGTTGAATGAGCAAACACAATCCCAGGGCAGAGAACGATGTCATATCTTGTTTTTGCTGTGCTGCTCATGTGCATTGCATGCAGGTTGTGTTCCTTAAGGACAACCTCCGCACACGTTCCCCTTCCCCCTGGCCTGTTTTGCCTCCCCAACTTTCCCGCTTGTAAAAAACAAAGCGTGAAAAAAAAATACTAGGCAGATCTGATAAAGCACAACATGTATAAAATATGAGGATTATTCCAGACTGGAGAAGGCAATAACCTGCAAGCAACAAAACATCTCTTTATTTTCATGCAATGTGTATTTCATTTCGAAAAGAAGCAGGGTTTGCAATCAAAGCAGAGAACAGGAAGATTTTTTTTTTCCCAATAAGGGAGGGTAGATCTTTTTAAGAGAAATCTTTCTGTGCACCCAAAAATGAAGGATGAATGGTCTGTCAATATATACTGCTCAAAAATATAAAGGGAACACCCAAATAACACATCCTAGATCTGAATGAATGAAATATTCTCATTGAATACTTTGTTCTGTACAAAGTTGAATATGCTGACAACAACATGAAATCGATTGTCAATCAGTGTTGCTTCCTAAGTGGACAGTTTTATTCCACAGAAGTTTGATTTACTTGGAGTTATATTCTGTTGTTTAAGTGTTCCCTTTATTTATTTATTTTTGAGCAGTATATTTTCCAGAAGTAACTCAGCTGCCTCCAGCAAAACTAATTTTTAATTATCTTCTCTTTTGTTCCTCTCTGGTCTTATTTGTGGATCCCCTTGCTATATTTTTACCCTTTCCAGAACTTTTTCAGTGATACCCAAGTTCTTCGGTTGTTGGCCTTGAATGTTGTCGGTGGGTTGTTTTTTCTTATTTCATGGCAGAAGTCCTGGGCCTCCCACTTTGATTGGAGCCACAGCACATTTTGTGTCTCTGCTGAGTGTGCCAACATGATGGACCTCTTGGTCAAAATGACTTGATCTCATTTACACATTGTTTCATTTGTAGTTGTTAGCACACTCATCCTTACAAAATCTGGAATCTGTCAAATGCCCTCAAGTGGTTAACGTCATGTCTCTCCTAACAATTCACAGATGAATCTTAACACAAAAACCTTCTTGTATCAAGAATTACTGTCCAACACAAACAGGATTGTGACATCAGAGGAAGGGCCGGTTGTGGTTGTTAAAAGCAAATGCGTTCAGTAAGGCTTGAACACTTTTATGATGGGAATCTCCTCCCTTAGATGAATCCAAATCCACTTCATAAAATCTGTTTTATAAAGGTGACTTTTTAAGATGCCAAGATGTTCAGGTGCTTTAAATATAACTGCCCTTCTGGATAAAGCTATCATAAAACGCCCTTCTTTAACTGGTACCAGTATTGCACTGATTATAATGCTGATTATATTTCCCTACTAGTACTTCCCATTTATGACTGTGGTGCTTTGGTGCCTTAAGATGTCTGCCGGTTGAATTGATCATTCTGTAAAATATCATAAGCCCTTTGGCATTTTGAGGGCTGTTGGTTTAAATATAGAATGTTTTGATTTAAAATGCCTTCAGCTTCTCCATTCTCTTTGGCTTGTTTTGATGCGGAAGGAAAGTTCACCAAGGTGTATAAATGGAAATGAGAATTGGGTTCCGAGAAATGATTGATGCCAGGTTTCAGATTAGCTCCACATCTTTGACCACTATTGGTTCCAACCAAATGTCCTCTCTTGAGCATTAAGAAAACTACTACATTGCCATATACGTTTATTTATTTTAGTTTCCCCATAATATTTATTGTATAAATATCATGTATATCTTTTTGTAAATAAATGCTTTTTTATCAGTGTAAGATAATTCTTTAGCTAGTTTGGGCTTTGTTTGCCTAGTTGTTTCTTGATCTTATAAGGATGATACTAAAACTTGGTCATAGTTGTAATCTTGAACATAATTACATCAGGATAATGCAATCGGACTGAATTCTGTGTGGACATAAACGAACATATATAACCTGAAAGAAGGTTACATATGAGAAGAGTCCATCTGGTGTGGTAATTAAGATATCAGGATAGAAATCTGAAGAGTGAGTTCTGGCCCTGTTTTAGACCCAACACCATCTAGGTGACCTTGAGCCAGTCAACCACTCTCAGCCCTGGGAAGAAGGCAATGGCAAACCATTTCCCAAAAACATTGCCCAGAAAATTTCAGAGACAAGTTGAGAAGGTCACAAGGTCACTAAAAACGTTTTAAAAATGTGTTGGACTTTATATTTGAGGTATGATATTGGTATAGGAGCATTGACACCTTCCATTTCTCTACACAAACATCTTTCATGCAAATAATGTTTTCAAAGAAATTCTCACTCACTCACTCATTTATTCATTCTTTATGGTTAACTATCTAACCATAGTGTCTCTCGGAAAATAACTACACACACGAGGGGGGGGTAGGGAAGGAGGGAGAGAAATATGATGGATGGATGGATGGATTTGTTTGCTTGTTTGTTTGTTAGTTCATTCATTCATTCATTCATTCATTCATTCATTCATTCATTCATTCATTCAATTTTTATGCCGCCCTTCTCCTTAGACTCAGGGCGGCTTACAACATGTTAGCAATAGCACTTTTTTTAACAGAGCTAGGCTATTGCCCCCACAATCCGGGTTCTCATTTTACCCACCTCAGAAGGATGGAAGACTGAGTCAACCTTGAGCCGGTGATGAGATTTGAACCGCTAACCTTCAGATCTACAAGTCAGCTTCAGTGGCCTACAGTACAGCACTCTACCTGCTGCGCCACCCCAGCTCATAGATAGATAGATAGATAGATAGGTAGGTAGGTAGGTAGGTAGGTAGGTAAAAATGGTCTGCCACTAGTTAACAACTTCACATGTTCCAACAAATAGTTTGAATCCCATACATGGGAATACATTCAGATCTTCTTTGAAAAAACAATATGATTGAGGTCATTCTAATCACAAACGGAATGGCCTTTTAAAGGACAATTGTCGGCCTTTGTAAAGAAGTGATAGTATCTGATCCTAACAGTTTAATATTTTTGGAGTAAATGTCAGCTATAGCATGCATTTATTTGCATATTACATCAGAATTGCTAAAGACCTCTTAACGCTGCAGAAAGTCAGCAGTTTCAGTTGGTAACTGTATAGCCTTTTAATTCAATATAATAATAATTCATATATGTGCTATTTCATTTTTATATCATACTATTATTATTCATATACAGTACTTGCAATATTAATATTACACATCTGTAGATCTTGGTGACAGTGTTTTTATAATTCATGTTAGCTTTTAAAATTTAACTTCAGTTAGGAATCTGTACTTTTGCCCAGATTATATAAATCTCCACTATATTCACTTTTCTCTTTAAAATGTAAAACTTAGCATCTTAATTTTAATACTTTAACACTGCAAGTCTCTTAGTGCGTAACTTAATAGGAAATAAATAACTAAACAAACACCAAAACAATGGTATTAAAAATTAATTTGTATGATTGATCTAAATTTTAATCCTTTTTTGTATACTTTTGATAATTATTATAGTGGGATGGTATAATTGTATTTTTGAATATTACATTTGGTCGATTATCAAAACAAAATGACTTAATCCAGTAGCAAAGGACACAATAATAATTAAGCTCAAATATCGGAAGGTATTCAACTCAATTAGTTGAATTCCAGAGTGATAATAAGTTTAATTTAAAAATTTCCAGGAATTGAACGGTGTGCCCAACCTATCTAAATTTAATTCTGAAGGATATGTTATTAATTTAATGGGGGGGGGAGTTGAATGGGTTTTTCTTATTCTGCTCTAACTTTATTCTTTTCCTTGCCCCTTGGATGCTTTATTTTTCTGTCATATATTGCTTAAGTTTATTTTTCTTTCTCTCTGAATCATACATGTATATATTTATTTATTTATTCGTTTTCATCGAGCATGTATTATGAAACAGATACAAGTATAAACATGATTAAGTATACACAAAATGGAAACGATTAAAAGGGAACATTAGGACAGGGACGGTAGGCACATTGGTGTGCTTACGAATGCCCCTTAGTAATGGGTTGAGGTCTACACTAGACTGTTTAAGTTTTAGTGGTTTGGGGAAGAAACCACAGAGTCAGATGTGTGTGTATGAGTATATGTGTATCTGACTCTCTGGTTTCTTCCCCAAACCCCTAAAACTTAAACTGTCTAGAGACAGTTATTATTATAAGAGAAACTTATAATAATTATGCTACTGTTACTTTTAAGACAGTTCGATTATTTTCATGATTTGGTTACTTGCAGAATTCTCATCAGTGACTGCAAAAATGATTAGATTACTTCTATTGAGACAAACGTGAACATTTGGAATACTGTGTTCAGTTCTGGAGACCTCACCTACAAAAAGATATTGACAAAATTGAACGGGTCCAAAGACGGGCTGCAAGAATGGTGGAAGGTCTTAAGCATAAAACGTATCAGGAAAGACTTAATGAACTCCATCTGTATAGTCTGGAGGACAGAAGGAAAAGGGGGGGGGGACATGATCTAAACATTTCAATATGTTAAAGGGTTAAATAAGGTTCAGGAGGGAAGTGTTTTTAATAGGAAAGTGAACACAAGAACAAGGGGACACAATCTGAAGTTAGTTGGGGGAAAGATCAGAAGCAACGTGAGAAAATATTATTTTACTGAAAGAGTAGTAAATCCTTGGAACAAACTTCCAGCAGACGTGGTTGGTAAATCCACAGTAACTGAATTTAAACATGCCTGGGATAAACATATATCCATTGTAAGATAAAATACAGGAAATAGTATAAGGGCAGACTAGATGGACCATGAGGTCTTTTTCTGCCGTCAGTCTTCTATGTTTCTATGTTTCTATGAATGCACATGATCTAACATCCAGAATATTCTTTACAGGTATCGATCGCAGTGGGTCTCGCAGCTTTTGCCTGTGTTCTCCTGGTGGTCCTATTCATTATGATCAACAAATATGGACGGCGATCAAAGTTTGGAATGAAAGGTACAAATAAATCCTTTCCCCCCCCCCTCCCTGTCCAATGAAGTCCATGCTGGTAGAGGTAGGTGTGAAGGTCAATTGTGGTTTTTCTGGATGTGTTTTCGCTCAGGGAATTGCAAATAACTTCATATTGGGAAGACAGATGTATGGGGGAAAGAGGTATACCTTAAAACTAGTGGAGCAAAATCAGGATGGTCCAGAGTACTGTATATTCTGTATTGGAAACAATAGAATTCAGAAAAAGCAGAAGAACTTCTGGGCCTTTATGACTGGGACTCATCAGTGCTAATTGTTGGTTTGTTATGTATGTCATCCTGGACTTCAATATATACGTAGATGTAGTAACTCATAATGGATTCACTGATAGAATGGAAGTGTCAGTAGCTCCAGTTTCAAATACTAAATGGAAATTTTAGGGAAGAATAATTCACTATTAACACCATAAGGAATGTGGTCATGGTTCAGAGTCAATGCTGAATTGGATGCTCTTTTAGATTAGGATTACATGACCATCACCAGAGGAAAACTTTTGATGGACACTTTTACTAGACAAAACTCAGATGCCCGATCAGCTGATATTCCAAGCAACTACAAACTACAGGGGTGGACAAAAAAATGGAAACACCCTGTAGCTCTTCTGTGGAATCCAGATTTGTGAAGTTCCCTTCGAACAGTTTTTGTGGAAACTGGGTTCTGTACATGTCTATTGAGCTCTGCAGTGATTTTAGGAGCTGTGGTCTTGCGATCCGCTCTAACAATTCGCTTTAGAGTCCGACGGTCTCTCTCACACAACTTCAACTTTCGACCAGACCTGTGCTTGGCTGAGGACGTTTTCCCTTCTCTTTCAAAAGCAGTCATTACTTTTGAGACATGACCTCTTGAAATGCCAAACATTTGGGCACTTTCTGTTACACTAGCGCCTGTCATTTGAGCACCAACAACTTGGCCTCTTTGAAAGTCTGAGAAGTCTACCAATTTCCTTAAATTTCTGTTAAAAAAAAAAGGTAGTTAAAAAAAACATATCAGATAACAGATTTTTTTTTAATAAAAACATTAAAATATGTCAAGTTTTGATTGATTTGAACATGTTCAAATATTATGATGCCAAAAGTTCGAGTGTTTCCATTTTTTTGTCCACCCCTTGCACTTGTGCACTCCAGAGTCACACAATTATGCAGGCCAACATCAAAATCTGCCAGATGGCCATCAGTCTTTTTTTGTTTTCTTAAGAATTTTTAAGAGATTCACAGAGGAAGAGAAACTGCATTGACTCAATTAAAGCCAGCACCGACATTGTTGAGGCTATAATGCCCATCCTTTTTTTTCCATGCTTCATTTCTCCCTGCATCTGGAATGTTGAGGTGAACAGAGGTGAAGTTTGTAGAATAGCCTCAACCCTCCCTTCATTTCTGGACCTTTCCTTATTTCCATAATGTAGATTTGGAGTGATACATTTATCTCCAATCCATCTTTGGACAAACTCATTCCCCTCTAACCATACCGCTGACTGGATTGAGTTACTTGCATTGCACTCTCCCCTCTCCACATTCTTCCAACCAAGTCAACCTTTTGTAGGTGGAACTATTTGAGTGCCCAGGGCTAGAAATTGAGTTGCAAGGACATTGCTAGTGGCATGAAGTGCCAAAACCTGACGGGCATTCAATTGTTGGCATTCTTCACGCAGGCAGCCAACCATCATTGCTAACCCACGTCTATGATAAAGACCCCAACCCTCTTCTCTGCAGATGCATGTTTTGAAAACCTAAGTAGTAAAGTCTTTCAAGCAGAACATGTGACCACATGGATCCTCATAAGGAATGGTTTAATATTTGCGGTGGATAATTGTTGAAAGCATTTAGAAGAGCATGAGTGTGGCTAATGTCATAATTACGCTGTGCCTCTTTGAAGAATGTGGAAGAGGTACAGCAAATAATTTGGAAATTCACTCTCTTTTGGCTACACTTTTCTTGTGAAGTTGTAGCCTCCACTATTTTTTTCATAAATCACAGACATAAACTTCCCTCTGCAGAGTTAATTCTTCTTCCATTTTAGTGGCTTTTTCAAAAAAAAAAAAATCATTTGAGTCTGTTAAGCAGAATCTGCAGTACATGAAGGTGTCTCAAACCCAGGACGGCTGCATTTTCCTACTTTGATTTATCTATTCAATAATTCTCTATAAGCACAAGGCAAGTTGAAAACGGTCCTATTTATTTATGTAGTTATTCCTATCTTATTCCCCCCACCCCCATCCCTCTCTCATTTTCAGGCTTTTCATTTAGGGCATTTCTCCTGAAAGATCATGTTGAGATATTAAAGCTGAGAAAGAAAAAAAAAGCCCCCACGTTCCTCCATTGTGGTTGCCCACGTGACTGGTTTAATTGTGTGGGATTCCTTCTTCATTAGTATTGAGTTAAAGCTCATCTGAGTCATTTGTTAGTTTAATGGCACACATTTCAATTTGCTAAGCCGAGTCAAACAAACAATAATGCTCTTTCCTCTGCAGGGTATTACATAGGGAACTACCTCTCACAAACACCCTCGTCGAGATTATTAATCAGGTTGTGCATCGGTTAACATATTTTTTGCTTGTGTTTCCAGGTACAATTGAAAGCACGGGCTTTGAATAGCAATTAAGTTTGTCATTGCAAGATTATTAGGCCCTTTGGGGAGGCAGGCAGGCAGGATTGAGAATTGGCGAAATAAGCATGGATTCCCTTTGCTAATTTTGGAAGGCATTCTCTAATGGGAGTGGGGTTTAAATGGAGATATTGGCAGTCATTCTTTCATTGACGTTTTGCTTCTCTGCTGCCTCAATGGAATCCTAGGTGTAGGATTGACTGAGAATCTCCATAGACGAATCCTGTGTCTAATTTGGTGGCTGCCATTCTCCCTGGTAGCAGTTTCGGACAGTGATGAGGTTGGGGAGGGACATGGGCCAGTCCTGGAGTCTAGAGAAGGCTCGGACGAGTGCTCTACATCCGAGGCAGAGATGGGGCCAGGGCCATATGACAGTTATCAGCTACCTTCGGAATTAGACATCAGCAAGGCAGACGAACAGCTGGAGCCTGTTCCTAGTGTGTGCATGCACAGAGTTGCCAGATGAAGGAAACAGCTAAAGAACAAGGGTCAACTTGGGAGTACGGCCACTGGTGGATGATGAATGGCCCCTCCCATAGGGAATAAAAATGGAGCGAAAGGGGATGGGATTTTGCAGGAAGCAATCAGTTAATTTGGGTGAAGATCTGTTTCTGCATTCTTGCCAAGTATAGTGGTACCTCTACCTATGAACGCTCTACTTATGTGTTCAAGATATTTTTTGCCTCTTCTCAAAAACTATTTTCCATTTACAAACCCAAGCCTCTGAAAATGTAACTGGAAAAGGCAGGGAGAAGCCTCCGTGGGGCCTCTCTAGGAATCTCCTGGGAGGAAACAGGGCCAGAAAAGGCGGGGAGAAGCCTCTGTGGGGCCTCTCTAGGAATCTCCAGGGAGGAAACAGGGCTGGAAAAGCCAAGGAGAAGCCTCCATGGGGCCTCTCTAGGAATCTCCTGGGAGGAAACAGGGCCTCCACCCTCCCTGTGGTTTCCCCAATCACACACATTATTTGCTCTTACATCAATTCCTATGGGGAAAATTGCTTCTTCTTACAAACTTAAGAACCTGGTCACGGAACAAATTAAGTTCTTAAGTAGAGGTACCACTGTATTGTCTGTTACAGTGTGAAATCTGAAAGGTATCGGCTTGGCAGCTCTCCAAGATCGATAAAAGTATGTAATTGAGAAATATCTTGAAAAAACTGTTGGCCAGGACTTTTCTGGAGAGGAATTCATTGTAAACTAAATAAAAGGAGGTTTCACTGGGACATGGAGTCGGCTTCGTGCTTTTGGGGAAGTCAGAATATCACTGAATGACCTTAAAATCCATTCTGTTCCTCAAGTGAAAATAACTGGAGAAATGGGACAGTGGAATTACTGTATGGAAAAGGGAAAAAAGAAGCAGAACGAGGAGAGAAGAGACAATCAAGGATTGCTTGCAACTCTCTCTGTGATGCTTTGCTGGCTGCATTATCATTGGCTCATTTGCTATATGCTCCCATCAGCTTTGATCAGAGCAGCTATATATGAATGTGAATGTCAAAAGTACTTGCAAAGACATTCCACTACAATTTAGAATCACTTAATAGGCACTTAAAACTGAGTGGCATCCTATCTGATTATGAATGTGGGGTCCTTAATGCTCCCACCTTCATAAATATAGAGTAACAGTCTTCCCAGTTGATGGTCTAACAACACCATTTTAAAGGGAGCAGCTCATGTGATTTTTTGTAAATGCATGAGAATTATAAACTGCTGCCCTCCAAGGCTTTGGGGAGAGGGAGGAGGGAGGTAGAATTAAAAAATAAATAAATACCAGCAGTAGGATTTCCCTGAAGTGTTATTCTATACAGTGCATGCTTGTGAATTGGTCATTTCACTGGGGAACAATTGGTAACACAATTTCTGTTGAGTTTAATTCTTGAGCTTTTTTATAGTTAATCAGGCATGCAGGTTTCAAAATTCTAGTTAGTTTTCTTCTACCACATCAAGTTTCTTTCTCTACACCTTATGAGGTTATGAGGTTGCAACATGAGCATCAAATTGCATTTTTTACCTAGCCATCTTGCTAACTTCCCAGAAAATCTTGATGCAGTCAGTGATGAGCAGGGTGAGCGATTCCACCAAGATTTGAAGGTCATGGAGGCACGGTATCCAGGTAGATGGGATGTACGTATGATGGCTGACTATTGTTGGAGCATCAAGCGAGAATGTCCACAGATTAAACACTCCAGAAAAAGCTATAAGCGAAAATGTTTACCTTAATATGCATAATTACCATTCGGTTAAAAAAACAAATATTTTTATGAACACAATTTAACTTGCAGTAACTATTATAGCCCTTGTATGAATAAAATTATTCTTTGTAAACAGTATATTTGGTAAGTTTTTATTTTCCTTTCCTTTATATGCACAATTTGTATGACTTTTGAGGATATTCTGTAGCTTAAAAAGTTGATGTGATAGACAAAAGCTATGGTTATTTTTGGATTCAGAGGCCAAAAACTTAGTTGAAAACAAGCCGCACAGATTTAAGACAACAACATTGTTCTTCCCCAGTAATAGGCTTCATCACCACGGAGAGTGTCCTGACACATGGATTCTTGCATGGCATGGGAATAGCTCTGCAATGGACAAAAATGCTCTATGGAGAATCATTAAAACCGCCCAGAATATCATTGGGCTCCAGCTACCAGCGCTGGATGATATCTTCTCATCTTGCTTGTTTAGGAAGTTGCACAACATTCTCAGAGGCTCTTCTCATCCTGTTTACAATCTTTTTGGATTGTTTACCTTCTGGCAGACGATACAGGACAGTTAAAATCCGGACCACACATATTCAGAGTAGTTATCTGCCATCAGAAAATTGCACTTAACAGAAAGTGACCAGATTATAAATTTGATAAAGCCGCGGGGGGAGGGGGGGAGAGACAGATGGACGACTAAAAAATTTCTACAGAACTTTACCTCAGCATTAGTGTAGTGTTAGGGTGGAGCTTCACCTCAAAGAAAGTGGTTTCCCTACTATTTCCTCCCCCAACGGAGAGGTACGCGCTCGGTCGCTTGTATGACCCGCTGATCTCCCTCTCTCTCTCTCTCTCGTTGTTGGACATACACAAAGGAAACCGTAGCCTATCGTGCCAAAAATGTTGTGGGAGAGAAATGGGGGGGGAAATGGAAGAGAGAGAGCTCCCCCTCAGCTTCCTCCCACTTGGGATGCTCTAACTTTCCCCTGCCTGTCCACACTTTCTTTCAACTCACCTCCTCCGCCTCCCCTCGGCTCGATTCTTCACCTTTCAACTCCCCACAACATTTTTTTAAAAAACCAGCACAGCTTGGAACAGCCAAGACGCATGTGTGGAATAACTGGGGTGACCGCTTCATTCCACCGCCCCACTTTGCATTGTGCGTTGCTTGCCGGGTGATCCCTTCAAGCCACCTCATCGCCCGGCAAGCAGCTCACAATGGATGAAGATCCAGTCCTTCCGACTCCAAACTAATCTCCAGCCAGTGTTGAAGCCGCCGACTATTATTTCTTTCAAAAAATCGGGACTTTTTAAAAACGCCACAGGACACGGGACAAATTGCTCAAAAGCGGGACTGTCCCATCAAAAGCGGGATGTCTGGTCACCTTCACTTAACAATGAACTAGATGGTGAACCTATGGCACGGGTGCCACAGGTGGCACGCGGAGCCATATCTGCTAGCATGTAAGCCGTTGCCCTAGCTCAGCTCCAACATGCATGTGTATGCCGGTCAGCTGATTTTTTGCTTGCAGAGGCTCTGGAAGGGCGTTTTTGGCTTCCAGAGAGCCTCCGGGGGGGGATGGGGGAGGGCGTTTTTACCCTCCTCTGAGTCCAGGGAAGCCTTTGGAGCCTGGGGAGGGTGAAACATGAGCCTACTGGGCCCACCAGAAGTTGGGAAACAGGCCATTTCCGGCCTCCAGAGGACCTCCGGGTGGCGGAGGAAGCTCTTTCGGCATCCAAGGAAAATAAGGTTCACCATCACTGAACTAAAGGGTTGCAATCGTTGAGCTGTTGGTCTGTTGTGTGGATGTTTAGGTGGTTCAGAGTGGGAAATTTGTGGCCTGTTTTTTGGGATTGCTGTGTGTTTTGGGCCTGGTCTTTGGGCGTCACGTGAATTTTGTTTTATGTGTATACTGTGTATATATATACAATGACAATAATAAAGTAATTCTAGAGGTTTTCTAGTCCAATCTGCAGAGACTCTAGCCTGATAATCAGTGATGCCTGTTGCTTAGGAGGACATTTAGGTTTAACTCTAAATATCCCCATTCTCATTTCTCTTGAATTGCTAAGGCAAAGCGTGACAAATCTGCGTTTACCGGTTCCTGTAATCTGCACTAATCACTACAATTTTACCCCAAATCAATATGCAATTTGTTACCATTTTGGAGCAGGAAACATTCAGAAGCTTTAGAAGAAGCTCAACATGATTTTAAGCTACTTTAAAATGTTTTTGCTCCCCAAAGTGAAGAAAACACTGAGAAATCCAAGTCTTGTCCTGTTAAGGCTCCATCAATTTTGATGAAAATCTGAAGGCTCGAGGCAAGGCCCTCTGGAAATTCATTGAGAGATCCGCTAGTTTAAACCATAATCATCCATTTTGCAGAGATAACCTGTTAGAAAATGGTGTAAATCTATCTTTAGACCCCAGCTCAAAATGAAATAAAATGGTCAACATGCACACCACTGTTTTTTTGTTCTTATCTGTTCCCCCACCATCACTACATTGAAGCAGTGAGAAGTATATTTTTGTCATTAAAGCAAAGAATATCTTAGCTCCTCCAGGTTTTAATTGCTGGGGTTTTATATATCTTTTTCTTTTAATATTAGATTTGTTCACTGTTATATTGTTTTTTATTATTGTTGTGAGCCGCCCCGAGAGAGGGGTGGCATACAAATCTAATAAATTATTACAGTGGTACCTCGACATACAAGTTTAATTCGTTCCAGACCCGAGCTCGTAAGTCGATCAACTCGCATCTTGAACGAATGCCTTTAGATTTTGTTTTTCGCACCGAGATAACTGGAAGCAAGGAGATTCTTGCGCCACCTAGCGGAAGCTCGGCTCGTATCCCGAATTTGAGCTCAGGTGTCGAACAGAAATTTTGCTCGCGTCGCGGCTCGTAAGTTGGAATACTCGCATGTGGAGCAGCTCGTATCTAGAGGTACCACTGTATTATTATTATTATTATTATTATTATTATTATTATTATTATTATTATTATTATTATTATTTGTTTTGAGCCGCTCCGAGTCTTCAGAGAGGGGCGGTATACAAATCTAATAAATTTTTATTATTATTTATTATTTTTCTTTTTGTAGTTCCTAATGTTATTTGCAGTGACAGTGGCATGCAAGCAGAATAACATGGAATGGATAGAAATTATTTGCTGTATTCTACGTTAGCCTGTCTTTAAATGTTTTCAATCCAGCCGTATCTAAAGCCATTTGGAGATTTCTGCCTGTTCAGCAGAAATTCTGTAGGAGAAACCAACTAGAAGCGGCAAGGCTGCAAGGACAGTGAGTTAATGAGGAAGATTTGTATATTGGTGTGGTGAGCTGTGGTGGCACATTGTTAGAATGCAATATTGCAGGCTAACTCTGCCCACTGCTAGCAATGATGGACAAAGGGGTGACTCAGCCTAACTCCTTCCAAGGTTGGTAAAAAGAGGGCCCAGGCTTTGCGGGGGCAATAGGCTGACTCTGTAAAGCATTTAGAGTGCAAAGCATTATCGGGCAGTACATAAGCCAAAGTGCTATTGCTTACTGCGATTAGCATCCTGCAACCTCACACCAGAGGTTTCTGCAGCTGTTTGCAGAGCCTGTAGAAAGGAGAGAGAAAGGCTATGTCAGGGCGAAGAAAATCCTTTGCTTATGGCAATTTTGGAAGCAATGGCATCTTGGCGGCTTACTTTTTATCCTGCATCGGCATTTTAGTTTTAACTCTCTAAGCCCGAAATCACTTAACTTTTCATTTATCAAAATATTACGCCCTGGAGTTTCTTTCTGGGTACCTAACAGAACAGCCAATCTTTATTTTCTTCCTAATCTGCCTTCTCAATTCAATTCAATAGCCTATCCCAAACTTTGCTTTGAAAAATCATCATCACCATCATGATCTAATTGAATTATTGGGATAATGATGATGATGATGACGATGATGATGATGATGACGATGACGATGATAATGATGATGATGTTGCTATCTATGAATTAGAACTTTTCTGAATCCAAATATATGAAGAATTGCTCTTTAATTTATGGATGAATTTAGCAAATTGCATCATAGTCCTTGGCTTACAGCCACAGTTGAGACCAGAATTGATGTTGCTAAGCAAAGCAGTTGTTCCATGAGTGGTGCCTGGTTTTATGACCTTTTTTTTTTTTTGGCCGTAGCTGTTAAGCAAATCTGTTTTTCTCCCTTAACTTTGCTTGTCGGAAGCTTGCTGAGAAGGTCATACACGGTGACTTTGCAACTGTCAAGATGCACATGCTGATTGCCAGGTTAGGATTATGTGACCATGGAGATACTCTGACAGTCATTAACTGTCCATAAATTGGGGTATTTTTCAGTGCTGTGACTTTGAATGATTGCTAAATGAATGACTGTAAGTCAGGGGTGTCAAACTCAAGGCCCGGGGGCCAGATTCGGCCCACAGGGTGCTTGGATCTGGCCCCAGGGCCACCTTGGAAACAGCAAAGGACCGGCCCATGGTGCCTCTGCCCATGAAAATGGAGCTCGGGACGGCTGCACACAGCCCCTCCAGCTTTATTTTCTATTTATTTGTTTGTTTGTTTGTTTATTCATTCATTTTTCAATATACAAATCAATAAACGTTCTTAACAGTACTGTGTCATTCGTGTATATATATATGTGTGTGTGTGTATGTGTGTGTGTGTTTTCGTAGATTTTCACAGGTATGACGGTCTTGGTATATTCGAGTTTCTTCCCGTGTAGGATTTGGAAATTTCTGGCGACGTTTCGACGAGGTCCCACTCGTCATCTTCAGGCTGGTGTTTCTATCCTTGTTCTAAGGCGAACACTGCGAGACCTGAGCTGCCTTCCTTATATAAATACTGGTGGCTGGGTGTGGTTTGATGGCTCAGCAATTGCCTGCTGTGTAGAAACTTTCTGGTGAGTCAGTGGGGTAACATCTGGGGTCCTTGATGTAGCTGAAGTATGCTGATTAGTTAATGGTTGTTGATTAGGCGTGATATCCTGAGTAGTTGGAGCTTGCAGGCTATTTGATTGTTTTGCAATGTGTGTTCTGAGTCTAGTTTCAGTTTTTTATGGATGGGTTACTTTTGAGGGCTGGTTTCCAGATGTCTGGTAAGCGGGAGGTATCATCCCGCTTGTTCATATTTTGGGGATGTTTTTTCCTTAATCCATAAAGAGACACCCCCCAAGAACCAAGACACAGAACAGGACAATGGCATCGCCCTCCTCCCTTACATCAAAGGCACCACAGATAAAATCAGTAAAATTCTCCGCAAACATAACATCAAGACAGCCTTTGGTACAGATAAAAAAATAGCCAACATCCTAAGAAACCCGAAAGACAATATCCAGCTAGAAAACCAGGGAGTTTATCAAATACCATGTAAAATCTGCCCAGCCACATATATTGGACAAACCAACAGGAGAGTAAATGCACGTGTTGCAGAACATAAGAATGCATTAAGGAAAAAAGAAAAAACCTCCTCCCTTTTCCAACACTTCAAAACTACAGGACATGAAATTGATTTTGACAGCACTAAATTAATTTCCAAAACAGAACACTACAGCAAAAGAATAATCATGGAAGCCATCGAGATAGAAAAACATCTCCAAAATATGAACAAGCGGGATGATACCTCCCGCTTACCAGACATCTGGAAACCAGCCCTCAAAAGTAACCCAGCCATAAAAACTGAAACTAGACTCAGAACACATATTGCAAAACAATCAAATAGCCTGCAAGCTCCAACTACTCAGGATATCATGCCTAATCAACAACCATTAACTAATCAGCATACTTCAGCTACATCAATGACCCCAGATGTTACCTCACTGACTCACCAGGAAGTTTCTACACAGCACGCAATTGCTGAGCCATCAAACCACACCCAGCCACCAGTATTTATAGAAGGAAGGCAGCTCAGGTCTCGCAGTGTTCGCCTTAGAACAAGGACAGAAACACCAGCCTGAAGATGACGAGTGGGACCTCGTCAAAATGTCGCCAGAAATTTCCAAATCCTACACGGGAAGAAACCCGAATATACCAAGACCATCATATAGCCACACCCTTCCTTACTGGGATTTGATCCGGTGGACTCTGCCTTGTAAGGCAGAGAATTAGCAGTTGAGCTATCAGATCAGATCCCTTCCAGCTGTGTACCAGGGAGGGGCTATATGTTTTTTTATGTCGGATCACCCTGGTATATTTGAAGGAACGTCACAGCTCCTTTTTGCCTCTAGGCCCAACTCAGGGCCATTTCAAGGCAGTTAATTTATTTATAGCCGACAACTATATTCTGTATGTGTCAAATGTTTTTTTAGCTGGAATTTTAAAATTAAGGGAGACTAGGATGGTCCCATTTCGGCCTTGTTCTGGCCTCATCAGCTAGCCACACCCTTCCTTACTGGGATTTGATCCGGTGGACTTTGCCTTGTAAGGCAGAGAATTAGCAGTTGAGCTATCAGATCAGATCCCTTCCAGCTGTGTACCAGGGAGGGGCTATATGTTTTTTTATGTCGGATCACCCTGGTATATTTGAAGGAACGTCACAGCTCCTTTTTGCCTCTATATATACCGTGTTTCCCTGATAGTAAGGCAGTGTCTTACTATCTTTTTACCCCCAAAAGCCCCACTGTGTCTTACTTTGGGGGTATGTGTTATATTGTCCCGGGCACCGGGGCCGGCTCATCTTTGGGCTTCGGCCCGGGCGAGGCCTCTTCTCCGGGCGGGTGGCGTTGCGCAGCAGGCGTGGCTGCCCGTTGGGCCCGGCCTCCATCCCTCCTGCGCCGCGGCGGGGCCGGTCCGCGATGCGCGTCCTGAGGGCGCCCGGCTGGCCGGCTCCGGAGGCTGCGGCTCCTCCCACTGCTGCCCAACGCCGAGGATGCCCCGCGCCCAGCCCGGCTACGGCAGCAGGCAGGCAGGCAGCCCCAGGCGCGGCGGGGAGAGCAAAGGCGGCTTCGGCCCGGGCGAGGCCTCTTCTCCTCCGGGCGGGCGGCGTTAGGTGGCGTTGCGCGGCAGGCGCAGCTGCCCGGAGGAGAAGAGGCCTTGCCCGGGCTGAAGCCGCCTTTGCTCTCCCCGCCGCACCTGGGTCTGCCTGCTCTCCCCGCCGCGCCGCGCCGAAGCTGCCTTTGGTCTCCCCGCCGCGCCTGGGGCTGCCTGCCTGCCTGCTGCCATAGCCGGGCTGGGCGCGGGGCATCCTCGGCATTGGGCAGCAGGCAGGCAGGCAGCCCCAGGCGCGGCGGGGAGAGCAAAGGCGGCTTCGGCCCGGGCGAGGCCTCTTCTCCTCCGGGCGGGCGGCGTTAGGCGGCGTTGCGTGGCAGGCGCGGCTGCCCGGAGGAGAAGAGGCCTCACCCGGGCTGAAGCCGCCTTTGCTCTCCCCGCCGCGCCTGGGGCTGCCTGCCTGCCTGCTGCCCAACGCCGAGGATGCCCCGCGCCCAGCCCGGCTACGGCAGCAGGCAGGCAGGCAGCCCCAGGCGCGGCGGGGAGACCAAAGGCGGCTTCGGCCCGGGCGAGGCCTCTTCTCCTCCGGGCGGGCGGCGTTAGGCGGCGTTGCGCGGCAGGCGCGGCTGCCCGTCGGGCCCGGCCTCCATTCTTCCTGCGCCGCGGCGGGGCCGGTCTGCGATGCGCGTCCTGGGGGCGCCCGGCTGGCTGGCTCCGGAGGCTGCGGCTCCTCCCACTGCTGCCCAACACCGAGGATGCCCTGCGCCCAGCCCGGCTACGGCAGCAGGCAGGCAGGCAGCCCCAGGCGCGGCGGGGAGACCAAAGGCGGCGGCGGGAGTAGCGGACGCCTCCCTCGCTTTTAATACCGTGTTTCCCCGAAAGTAAGACATATGTCTTACTTTCGGGGTATGGCTTATATTAGCCGACCCCCCTGAAACCCCCCATATGTCTTACAATCGGGGGGGTCTTACTATCGGGGAAACACGGTAGTTGGTTCCAGAGGGCCGGGGCTGCCACAGAGAAGGCTCTTCCCCTGGGTCCCGCCAGACGACATTGTTTAGTTGACGGGACTCGAAGAAGGCCCACTCTGTGGGACCTAACCGGTCGCTGGGATTCGTGCGGCAGTAGGCGGTCCCGAAGATATTCTGGTCCGGTGCCATGAAGGGCTTTATAGGTCATAACCAACACTTTGAATTGTGACCGGAAACTGGTCGCTGGGATTCGTGTGGCAGAATGCGGTCCCGGAGATAAATCTTCCTTGGCCATAAGCAACAATTACAATATTCTTAGCTTAATATGTGCGTGTATGCATTCAGTGAAATATTTGCCATCTATTAAAACTGTTCTGTGACTCTTTTTCACTTAACCAGTTTTTGTCTGTCTCAGCACAAGCACAATCTTTTTGGAAAGGGCCATTTAAATCAGGGCGTTTGTAAACATCCCCAAATATATGCTAATTTTAAATGCAAAGTTACATGCAAAAAATGTGTTAAATCTCCTTGTGTTCATAAACTGTGTATACTGAAGCAAACACATAAATGAAAGCATATTATGGGATCGTTATATCCCCAAGGGTATTTTATGGAGAGATTTATGCATTATGCATAAATATGTATCCATTGAAGAAACATGGCAAAATAGCTGTACTTGAACATTGTGGCTGTTAGATTGTATATACTAAATTATCTTTAGGAGCTCAAGGGCAACATATACTGCTCAAAAAAAATAAAGGGAACACTTAAACAACACAATATAACTCCAAATAAATCAAACTTCTGTGAAATCAAACTGTCCACTTAGGAAGTGACACTGATTGACAATCAATTTCACATGCTGTTGTGCACGTTCAACTTTGTACAGAACAAAGTATTCAATGAGACTATTTCATTCATTTAGATTTAGGATGTGTTATTTGAGTGTTCCCTTTATTGTTTTGAGCAGTATATATAGCATTCCCTATTTTCTTTTCCATGTTCCCATATGTTGGCTCAAGAGAGAACCACTCAAAGTAAAGTCAACCAGTCAGCTTCTGAGACTGAGTCTAAATACGAATTTGGCTCTCTAGTCTTAATCCAACCCATTAATCTAGTGGTTAAGGCATCAGACTAGAAATTTGGGGACTGTGAGTTTTGTCCTACCTTGGCCATGAAAGGCAGCTTGGCACCTTGACCCAGCCACTCTCTCTCAACCCATGTCACAAGGCGATGGTTGTGGGGATAATAGGAAGACAAAGTGTATTAAATATGTCCACTATCTTCAGTGATTTATAAAAACAATAAAGGTAGAATACAAATAAACACAGAAGTAATCACCACCAAATGCAACTTGTCATTGATTAGTAGCTAGAGCATTGCTCAAATCTTTTTGTATTCTTTCGCATGCTTCTTTTTTATATTTAGTGAAGTGATATTAGGCATATAAGCAAAGAAATAGAAAACTTTTAATACAGTGGATATTATTTATATATTTTTCGTCACTTCTTGAAAAGAAGTTTGGTGTATTGATTAAGGCATCATGCTAAAAACTAGAAGGCTGTGAGTATTATTTATTTATTTTATTTATTTATTTATATAGGATTATTTATTTATCTTACTTATTTATTTTAAGTATAGACATGGTTATGAATACATGAGATGTTTACGAATACATGGGGGACATTAGGACAGGGACAGTAGGCACATTGGTGCATTTATGCACGCCCCTTACAGACCTCTTAGAAATGGGGTGAGCTCAATGGTAGACATCTAAGGTTAACGTTTTGGGGTTTGGGGAAGAAACCACAGAGTCAGTAGTGCATTCCAGGTATTGACAACTCTGTTGCTGAAGTCGTATTTTCTACAATTGAGTTTGGAACGGTTTACATTAAATCTGTATCTATTGTGTGCTTGTGTATTGTTGAGATTGAAGCTGAAGTAGTCATTGACGTTGTAACAGGTAATTTTATGTGCTAATCAGACCGAAGGCAATGTAGTTTTAAATTGTCTAAGCCCAACATTTCTAGTCTGGTGGCATAAGGTATTCTGTTGCAAACAGAGAAGTGGAGGATTCTTCTCGTAAAATATCTCTGGACATTCTCAATTGTATTAATGTCCAATATGTAGTGTGGGTTCTATACAGATGATCTGTATTTGAGAATTGGTCTAGCAAATATTTTGTATCTTCTAATTAGAACTACAATGTTACCAGAGAAGAATCTATGTAAGATTAGGTTAACAACTTTTAATGCCTTTTTGGCAATAATGTTACAGTGGACTCTGGCACTTAGATCATTAGAGATGAGTATCCAAGGTTCTTAACAGAGTGAGGGTCATCTACAAGGTTGTGTCCATCCAACTTGTATTTTACGTTTTAATTTTTTTTGCCAATGTGTAAGACAGAGCATTTTTTGGTTGAGATTTGAAGTTGCCACTTGTTTGACCATTCTAACACATAGTCAATGTCTTTTTGAAGGGTAGCAGCATTGTAGCATAAGTCCTTGGTGCTCTTGGTTGGTTAGAAGACATTTCAATACCCAACTAGGTTTATATAAAGGTGGTATGCTCCATCAGTGTTGGTAGGAGCATTCTTGGCAGTTTCTTGATTAGGATGTTGTTTACTATTTGATTTGGTTGTCTGAATTGGTAGTTCTTGATTGGAGTGTTGTTTCATTTTAGAAGATTAAAATTGTGAGTTCTGATCTTGAGCCAGTCCCTTTCTGCCCTGTGAAGGAGGCGATGACAGATCACTTTTGCAAAATCCTGCCAACAAAACTGTAAGAAATTGTCAACAAGAGTCATGAATGAGTCGAAGACATGCATACCCAGCACTCTTGAAGTATGCAAGCATGATCATTGACTAATAACTTGCATCCAGTTCTCTATCAGCACAAGACACCAAATAACAGTCTTAACCCTGCTGTTCTGTTTAAGAAAAATAACAAATCTTATGTTCCCGGGTCACCCTGACCCGGACCGAAAACTCTTCATTTGCAGTGCTTATGTTTGGTCTTTTTGAAAGCTTTTTTCACTTGGAAAGTAGTCTGAACATTTCTGCACACAATGATATGAAAATTGAAATGAAAAAAGTAAATCTTATTGGTTTATTTTGCGGATATAATGCACGCCCCCCCTGTTTTTGTGAAATTTTTTTCAATTTATGGATAGTTTTGCTTGCAAAATGCATTCTATTTTACTAAAGTTGCTATGGGATTGGTAGCTTGAACATTTCTGAACATAATGATATGAAAATTGAACTGGAAAAATTGATGCATATTGGTTTATTTTGTTGATGAAATGCACGCCCCCCCCGTTTTTTTTAAATAGTCTTCACTTTATGGATAGTTTTGCTAGCAAAATACATTCTATTTTACTAAAGTTGGTGTGGGATTGGTAGCTTGAACATTTCTGAACATAATGATATGAAAATTGAACTGGAAAAATTGATGCATATTGGTTTATTTTGCACATAAAGTATGCCTCAATTATTTCAATTTATATAAAAATTATGCTGTTAATTTCAAACTTACATACTTTTTTTTAGTAAAATGGATTTGTTTCATAAAATTAGTTCTCTGGCTACAATGTGGTTGATTTTCAAAAGGATATTCCAAATATTTCTAGACAAATATGTATAAACAGTGACAATAATGGCACACAGCAAGGCCGAGGGGGTGGTGGTGGCCCTTTTGTGGCAAAAATAAACCAATAAGAACCATTTTTTTCAGTTCATTTATATTTTTCTTATATTCAGAAATGTTCAATTTAGTATATCAAACCTTTTGGGGGAAAATTCCTTAGGGATTTGTAGCCTTAAAAAATAGAAATTGACACGAAATTAAAAAAGGATGGGGGGAGGGGCTTTTTGATCAAAATAAAAATATAAGTCTCAATTTTTCCAGTTCAATTTTCATATCATTATGTTCATAAATGTTCAAACTAGTTTTCCAGTTGAAAAAGTTTTCAAAAAGATCAAATTCAAGTACCTAAAAAAATTATTTTTGGTCCGGTCACATACGAACAGAAACAGATTCAAAGTTATGATTTTTTTTTGCCCAGAAAACAATTAGCCACCACCCCAAAAATATTTTTTGATGATCAGCATTGTTAAATTGAGTAAATGAATGCCTAAGATTTTAAAGAATATTTCGGATTTGGAGCATAAAAAAATAAAAAGTGAAAATGGTTGCAAGCAGCCAAGGGGGGGGGGGGGAGGCCTTATTTCTGATGTTAAAAAACCAATAAGAATCATTTTTTTCAGTTCCTTTATATTTTTCTTATATTCAGAAATGTTCAAGCTACCAATCTCACACCAACTTTAGTAAAATAGAATGCATTTTGCAAGCAAAACTATCCATAAATTGAAAAAAATTTCACAAAAACGGGGGGGGCGTGCATTATATCCACAAAATAAACCAATAAGATTTACTTTTTTCATTTCAATTTTCATATCATTGTGTGCAGAAATGTTCAGACTACTTTCCAAGTGAAAAAAGCTTTCAAAAAGACCAAACATAAGCACTGCAAATGAAGAGTTTTCGGTCCGGGTCAGGGTGACCCGGGAACATAAGATTTGTAACTTTTTTTGCCCAGCAAAAACTAAGCCCCCCACCCCCCAAAAAAAATTCTCATAGAGAGAACCCCTGAAATGATAAATAGTCATGAAATTTCAAGTTTCAGATATGCAGGGAAAATTTTTTACAGGGACTCAAACTTGGCTTCGGGTCACATACGACCCGAACAGAACAGCAGGGTTTTTAAATTACAGGAAGGCAAATTCTGGACGAATGTGAAGGAAAGCTTCCATCAGTTAGTCAGAGGAACCAATTATAAAGAGAAATGTTGGTTTCCTTTTGACTGAATGAGTAGAAGAGAGTACAGCCTTTTGCCCTATATTCTTTAATTTGGATTCCTGCAATGATTGACAGCTAAACTGGAAGAACCCTTTCCACTATACAGTCATTAGGCAATGCCTTGAACTTTAAAGAGTCAAGAAAAAAAATGCCTAAGTGATATTATATAGTGATCCCCCGCTCGTTGTGAGGGTTCCGTTCCAGGACCCCCCGCAACGAGCGGGTTTTCGCGAAGTAGCGCTGCGGAAGTAAAAACACCATCTGCGCATGTGCAGATGGTGTTTTTACTTCTGCAGCGCTAGCGAGGAGCCGAAGATTGGGGGCGGCGCGGGTGTTTTAAAACATCGCCGCCGACATGGGGGGCTCGCTAGCACCCCCCTAACCCGGGTTGGGGGTTCGGGGGGGTGCTAGCGAGCCCCCCATGTCGGCGGGGACGTTTTAAAACACCCGCGCGGCTTTCCAATGAGTCCCGAAGACAAACGTCAAACTTCCGCGTTTGTCTTCGGGACTCATTGGAAAGCCGCGCGGGTGTTTTAAAACGTCCCCGCCGACATGGGGGGCTCGCTAGCATCCCCCCGAACCCCCAACCCGGGTTTGGGGGGGTGTTAGCGAGCCCCCCATGTCGGCGGGGACGTTTTAAAACACCCGCGAGCCTTCCCAACTGAGCCCTCAAACCAAGCGCCAAAGGCGAACTTCTGTGGTGGGGAAACTCCTCGCTGATGCCGGCCAAGAGGGGGAAGACCTAGGGAAGCCGCCCAGCAGCTGATCTGCCCGGCGCCATCTACGCATGCGTGCCCATAGAAAAAAAGGCACGCATGCGCAGATGGTGTTCTGACTTCCGGGTTCAAAAATCGCAAATTACCCTGTTCGCAATGGTCGGGGACGCAATAACCGGGGGATCACTGTATAAGTCTTCTTTTGCTTGTTTTCACAGCTTAGGGGGGGAAAAATTAAAAGAGCACCCCTTCTCTCAGGGCCCTTTCCATCAGTTCTTCTAGTCATTTTGTACAGTTAAGGATATTTTTTACTTCCCCCAATGACAGGAAGTCATTAAAATTTCACTGATTTAACTTTTTTGGAAACAGTCATTCTCCTCAAACAACTTAAGGTTAGGAAGGACTGGATGAGTAAAAAACGTAGTCTGGTTCCTTGGCTCCTCCTGGCTCTGTCTAAGAACCTCTAATAAGATGTAAGCATCAAATTCGAACAAAAGAATAGTTGCTACAGTTGCTGTTGTTCCATCTATCTATCTTCCTTCCTTCCTTCCTTCCTTCCTTCCTCCCTCCCTCCCTCCCTCCCTCCCTCCCTCCCTCCCTCCCTCCCTCCCTCCTTCTCTCCTTTCTTTCTTTCTTTCTTTCTTTCTTTCTTTCTTTCTTTCTTTCTTTCTTTCTTAGTAAATTTACTTGCTGCCCATTTCTGGTTCAGCGTGACTCTTCTACAGATTTATTTATTAATTTGACTTCTATGCTGCACAATCCCGAAGGACTCAGGGTGGCTTACAACAGTATAAATTACAAAAAAAACAGAAAGAAGTCAAAACTAAAATCTAAACTATAAAACCTTAAATAAAAGCCGTAATAAACTAACCCCTCAACATGCATACATGGCATTCATACAATTTGGCCATGATAGTTGTTGATTCATGGCCACCCAGGCCTGCCGGCAAAACCAGGTCTTCATGACCTTACGAAAATCCAATAGGGTGGGAGCAGCATGGACATCAGGGGGAGTTGATTCCATAGAGCTGGGGTGGCAACAGAGAAGGCCCTCCCCGACAGCACCACCAACCTGCATTGCTTAGTGGACGGGACCTGGTGGAAGCCAACTCTGTGTGATTTTATAGGTCTCTGGGAGATATGCGGTAGAAGACGGTCCTGTAAATAATCTGGCCCTGAGCCATATAGGGCTTTATAGATAATAACCAACACCTTGAATTGTTCCTGTAGACTTATAGGAAGCTAATGAAGTTCACGGAGCGTAGATGTTATATGGGTGCACTGAGGTACACCCATGACAGCTCGTGCGGCTGCATTCTGGACAATTTGAAGTCTCTGAACATTCTTCAAGGGTAGCCCCATGTAGAGCATGTTGCAATAATCAAGACGGGAGGTGATGAAGGCCTAAGTGACTGTGCATAGAGCCTCCTCGTCCAGGTAGGGTCACAACTGGTAAACCAGACAAATCTGGGCAAAGGTACCTCTGGCCACAGCCAAAAGGTGAAGATCAAGGCTCAGCTGTGGGTCCAGGAGGACACCCAAGTTGCAGACCCTATCTGAAGGTGTCAGTGTTTCTCCCCCCAGAACAATGGACGTACAGATCAAAGAGTCCTTAGGAGGAAATGCCCACAGCCACTCGGTCTTGTCTGGGTTGACTTTGAGCCTGTTGGCTCCCATCCAGACCCTTACAGCTTCCAGGCACCGGCACATCACATCCACTGCTTCACTGATTACTAAAAATAAGTCATAGAATGTTAGTCAACATGTGATTTTTTTCATTTTTTATTTTATTTTATTTTATTTATTTTATTTTACACCCAACTTTGAAGGAATCTTTCTTAAACAACTCTTCTCCACCCCACTCCAGCCCCACAGATAGATCTCCTTGGAGCCCAATGCTATTTCTGTCAGTGTCTTGAGTTACATTGACAGACTTGAAAAGACAGATCGCATTGTGCCTCCTTAACAAAAGAAAAGGAAGAGGAAAAAAAACAGATTTCATGGTTTCCCAGGCAGTCCTTCAGAATGTCATGTTTGCATTTTGACAGCGGATGTACCTGTCTCCTGAAAGAGAGTCACGGTAGTGAAGTGGACAAGAATGGTGATGAAATGGCTCAGTTATCTTAGCACTGGCTCTTGATTCTGCTATCAGGGTTCCAAGTAACACCCCCAACAGAATCAAAACTCCAAGGCAGGCATATTGCTCGAAGTATAGATTTATTAGCTTGGTCATATTGGCAGTCGGTTCGGTCATATTGGCCGTCAGTTGGAACCGACATGGAATAAGCCTTGCTGCAAACTCAGTCTACCAAGCAATAGTGTTAACTACCCTGTTGTATGCCAGTGAGACTTGGACTGTATACAGGAGAAATGCTAAGCAATTGAACCACTTCCACATGACCTGCCTCTGTAGAATCCTGAGGATTTGATGGCAGGATAAGGTGTCTGACACTGAGGTCTTTTCCAGAGCACGCCTGCCATCAATTCCCACCCTGCTGATGAAAGTTCAGACACACTGGGCAGGCCATATTGCTAGGATGCCAGACCATCACATCCCTAAACAGATCCTCTATGGTGAGCTGCCTCAAGGAAAGCGATTACACGGGGGACAAAGGAAGTGTTGAAAGCCTCTTTCAAATCCCTTGATATCGACACCATCTCCTGGGAAACCCTGGCACAAGATCAACCAACATGGCGCATGCTGATCCACCAAGGCTGCTAGACATTGGAGGCCAGAAGAACATTCAGAGCAGAAGAGAAGCGAACACTCTGCAAAGCCAGGGCTACAAATGCAAATGCTGTGACAATGGTGCCCACGCATGTCTGCCCAACATGTGGCAGGACCTGTGTTGTGCCTGAAGATTTCGTTCAACTTCATGAACAGCCAGCATGAGTCCATGAAATAATAACTCAAGACTTGTAGATATCAGCAAGCTTACAGTGGTTGGCAAAATGCCCAGAAGCACTTTGCAGGAAAAATGCCAAGAGAGAAAACAAGAACCAATCAGAGTCAAGGCAGAAAGGCTTATGAACAAATGTTGTTTCCTGAAAATTGTTGCTGTTGTCCTCATCCCTAAAATAGGCTTGGGGAGTGGCCAATTAGCTCCAAGCCTTACTCCCGAGGAGATTTCCTCCTGAGGAACCATTCCTGCCTTTTGGAAGCTCTGTGCATTGAGAATAGGCTCCTCCTCCTTCTTCTTTGTCACTGATGGGAGTTCATGGAAGTTCTGAAGGATCTGGCTGAATCTCTGCCCATGACACCAAGTCCTCTCTAGCGTCCTCACAGTCTGACTCGGGTGCGAGCTGCGCAGGCCATTGGCGCATCATTACATCAGCCTGTGTGCTGCCAGAATCAGCTACCATCTGCATGGGCTGCTGGTGGGCTACAACAGATTCATCTCACCATAAGCCATTGATAGGTTGCTTGCATACGTTTCAAGTAGAGAAAGTATTAGTCCTTTAGTGTTCTTCAGGTGAGACTGGTCTATCAGGGCAACCTGGTCTATCCAATTATAAGATGGAGCACACTGTTTCTGCTTTCACCGTTCAGCCCCAATCCAGGAGCCTTCACAGGCAGTTGCTTCCAGGACAAACTATGTTAGTGTTAAATTTAAATATTTATAGGTAAATTTAGATTTTATGCAAAAATAGCTTTCAATAAGCTGATTGGTCAATAGCTAGTTTACCAGGAGGGTTATTTATTGGCAAGGCCTTATCTACTTTTTCTGTAACATTAGCATGTTCAGTTATAAATGCCATGTTCTTTAGATGTTCTTTTCCATGAATAAAAATGAACGCAGGAACGCAGATGGCATTTCTTAAAGAACCAGATTTAGATTGGGCATTTTGAATTTTTGACTTTGAGATCAGCATTCAGCCAAAAATAGAACTGGAAGGTTTCCTTCTGCCTCTCTCTCTATCTTTATTGGAAGCTGGGCAAGGATTTCTGATGACCAGTTAGATCCTAGAAGGAAGGAAGCATTACCAAATATGTAGAAAATAGGACTTCAGCAACCGAGTTGTTAATGCATGGAACTCACTACCGGAGTTTCATTACCAACCCATCCAAAACTTTACCCTTAGACTATCCACTGTTGATCTCACCCCATTTCAAAGAGGTCAGTAAGGGGCATGCATAAGTGCACCAGCGTGTCTACCATCCCTGTCCTATGTTTCTCTCTTATTAGTATCACTATCATGTACAGTGATCCCCCGGTTATTGCGTCCCCGACCATTGGGAACAGGGTAATTTGCGATTTTTCAACCCGGAAGTCAAAATACCATCTATGCATGCGTGCCCTTTTTTTTCTATGGGCACGCATGCGTAGATGGCAACCGGGAGATCAGCTGCTGGGCGGCTTCCCTGGGTCTTCCCCCTCTTGCTGGCATCAGCGAGGAGTTTCCCCACCGCCCACGCAAACTCCTCGCTGCCGCTCGCCCGCCCTTCGCCTGCCCACGCCGTTCGCTCCCCCTCTTGCTGGCGGGAGGGCGAGAAGCCCTCCCCAGCACCCGCTCGCCCGCCCTTCGCCGCTCGCCCGCCCTTCGCCGCTCGCCCGCCCTTCGCCCTGGCGGAGAAATTCCAGCCCCCACCTGGTCCCGCCCGATCCTCCTCCCTGAGGAAGCTCGCCCTCCCATGGCCGCTTCCTCCACCCTCCATCGCAAGCCCTCGCCACCGCAGCCAACGCGCGCTGCGATCTTCAAGCCCGGCTCCTTTCGGCCCAGCATCCCGGGCCAAGCAGCTGCCTTCCGTGACTGAGCCTGGCTGGCCCGGAAGATCGTAGCGCGCGTTGGCTGCAGCAGCGAGCGAAGCCAAGCCGGCAGCAATGTCGCCGCCGCTGCAGCCAACGCGCGCTACGATCTTCCGGGCCAGCCAGGCTCAGTCACGGAAGGCAGCCGCTTGGCCCGGGATGCTGGGCCGAGAGGAGCCGGGCTTGATCCGCTGAGCCTGGCTGGCCTGGAAGATCGTAGCGCGCGTTGGCTGCAGCGGCAGCGACATTGCTGCCGGCTTGGCTTCGCTCGCTCGCTCGCCGCTGAGGAGCCGAAGATTGGGGGCGGCGCGGCTCTTTTAAAACATCGCCGCCGACATGGGGGGCTTGCTAGCACCCCCCCAAACCCGGGTTGGGGGTTCGGGGGGGGGCTAGCGAGCCCCCCATGTCGGCGGCGATGTTTTAAAAGAGCCGCGCCGCCCCCACATCTTCGGCTCCTCGCTAGCGCTGCGGAAGTTTAAAACACCATCTGCACATGCGCAGATGGTGTTTTTACTTCCGCAGCGCTACTTCGCGAAAACCCGCTCGTTGCGGGGGGTCCTGGAACGGAACCCTCGCAACGAGCGGGGGATCACTGTATATAAAAAGTGTTATTTCTTTGTATATTACCAATACATACTTGACAAAATAAATAGATAAAATTGTGAGTGGATTGTTGTGTGCAGTGAACTTTCAGCTGTATTCAGTACTCAAGACAAATTCCTGGGTTTTAATGTTTTAACATTTCTATATATTTTACACCAGGCTCCTGTTGATGAAACTCTAGATTCTAGGAAGAATAAACAAACAGAAAAGTTAGGTCTTATAAATCTGAAACCTTTTTATTCTTTTAAAGGGATGGAACTTTTAGAGCTTGCTGGCAAACTGCGATAGATGTAGTATCTTACATTGTACAGGTATTTCCTTGCTTACCAACAATAATTGGGACCAGGAACTCTATCACTAAGCAACATGGACATAAGGCACATCATCATGTGATCCTAGTGATTTATATTGGCAGTTCCATCATCCCACTTGCCATCACTAGATGAATTCCACATGGTCACAGCATCACCATTTTGCCTACCTGCTGGTGTTCCCATTGATTTTGCTTGCCAGACACCAGAAGAGAAGGCCACAAATGGTGATTATGAGTCCATGGGATGGCTTGACAACATAATTACAAACTGGTTGTCAAATTCTTGAATCATGATTATGTAACCTAAGGGATTCTGCAACAGCCACAACTATAAGGACCTATTGTAAATATAGGACATTGGAGCTCTTCTACTCCAACCAGCCCAGTGAAGAAATTCACTTTTTTTTCTTGAAGACCACCCCACATTTTCTTCTTCCGATTTTGTTCCTTCTTGTGTCATCTATTGGAACAATTTTCCTTGATCTACATGACAGTTTTTCAGATGCTTGACAGCAGTTCTCATCTCTCCCACGACCTTCTCTTTGCCATGCTAAATATAGTCAATGGTTTCAGCTGTTCTTCACTCTTATCCTTCCTTCCTTCCTTCCTTCCTTCCTTCCTTCCTTCCTTCCTATGTTTTACCTAAAGTCTTCACAGAGCATGAGTGGGATAAAGGAAATAAAAAAAATAAAATAAAGCTACTGCTGTTCCCCTTCCCAATTCAGAACCTCTGCCATTTTCTCACAAAAGCAATTCTGGATTAAAGTGGTAGGACAAAACTGGCTTTGAGAATATCTGTCAGAGTTCAGCATCTGCCTCTCATATGCAAGCCAACAGAACCAAGACAACTGCTAAAATTAGGGGCAAAGCTGAAATTATTCCCTTTGTCGCTGACAAGACAATTTACATCTGATCTTTTAAAAGCACTAGTGACATCTGCAATTTTACAGGCGCATAATGAAAACCTGTAAGGCAGGGCATCTCAATGGCTTTTCAAGAGCCAAACCCTGGAGCTGCATTCAAGAGCTCTTCTATCTACTGACAGGGCTTAATAATCATAATGCTAAGCGAAGTCATTGTGGCAAGACCAGATGAAGCCGCTGTCATTAGACAGAGCAGTTTTTTCTCCCCTCATGAAGACATGTCAAAGGGATGGCTTGGAGTTGGGCTACCTTTGTAATCCGTGTCATGTTGACCTGCTAACCTCTGCTTGGATGAGGACAAGTATTGGCATCACATCTTTAAGCAACTTTGGGCTTCCGTTTTGCTGAAATAGAAATGGCATCTCTTTTCTCTCCATGTGTCAAAGCCAAACCTTAATCTCCAGTTTTCCGCAGAACCAGATGTTGATGTAGAACAGCAAAACAAATAGGAGTTGGCTAGAGGTCTTTATTAGGCCTCCGAGCCAGGCAAAATCAAATTTGAAACATTTATTTCTTTCAGGAAAAATCAGTCTAATTCAATGTGGTCGTTCAGACTGAATAGTTAAATTGGGCTGATTGAATTTGAATTTCTGAACTCATTCAGAAAAAAAAGCATTCACCCGAAATACTTAGAGGCATGTGATTTGATTCAATGGTTTGATTTGTCTTTTTGATTCATATCTGAGAATGATTGAATTGGTCTTCAAAATGATTTTTTTTTGGGGGGGGGGGGTCAAATATTTGAACAGATTTACTATATGTGCTTCTGAAGGATACAACGAAGTTCCTCTTTCCTCTGGAGAAGCATGCTTCATAAATCAGGACTATATCTGGGACTTTCAGACCATATAAAAAGCCTTTGTGCAGGAAGAAGATCAGAAAATTCACCCATTTCACCAACTTTTGGCAGAATTTAAAAACTCTAAATAATCAGAGACCTGGATTTGATAGAATTTGTGATTCATTCATTCATTCATTCATTCATTCATTCATTCATTCATTTATTAGATTTGTATGCCGCCCCTCTCCGAAGACTCGGGGCAGCTAACAACAATAAAGTAGACGATGTAAACAAATCTAATATTAAAAATAATCTAAAAAACCCCAATTTAAGAAACCAATCATACAAACAAGCATACCATGTATAAATTCTATAAGCCTAGGGGGAAGGGACAAAAATTCAATTCCCCCATGCCTGATGACAGAGGTGGGTTTTAAGGAGCTTGCGAAAGGCAAGGAGGGTGAGGGCAACTCTGATATCTGGGGGGAGCTGGTTCCAGAGGGTCGGGGCCGCCCCAGAGAAGGCTCTTCTCCTGGGTCCTGCCAAATGACATTGTTTAGTCGATGGGACCCGGAGAAGGCCAATTCTGTGGAACCTAACTGGTTGCTGGGATTCGTGTGGCAGAAGGCGGTCCCAGAGATATTCTGGTCCGATGCCATGAAGGACTTTATAGGTCATAGCCAACACTTTGAATTGTGACTGGAAATTGATCGGCAACCAATGCAGACTGCGGAGTGTTGGTGTAACATGGGCATGCCTTGGGAAGCCCATGATTGCTCTCACAACTGCATTCTGCACGATCTGAAGTTTCTGAACACTTTTCAAAGGTAGCCCCATGTAGAGACCATTGCAGTAGTCGAACCTCGAGGTGATGAGGGCATGAGTGTCTTTGAGCAGTGAGTCCTGGTCCAGATAGGGCCGCAACTGGTGCACCAGGCGAACCTGGGCAAACGCCCCCCTTGCCACAGCTGAAAGATGTTTCTCTAATGTGAGCTGTGGATCGAGGAGGACGCCCAAGTTGTGGACCCTTTCTGAGGGGGTCAATAATTCCCCCCCCCAGGATTATGGACGGACGGATGAAATTGTCCTTGGGAGGCAGAATCCACAGCCACTCCATCTTATCCGGGTTGAGCTTGAGTCTGTTGACACCCATCCAGACCCCAACAGCCTCCAAGCACCGGCACATCACTTCCATTTGCTTGCTAATGGTTGTGTGAACCCAGCGATTGGGATTTGCTAGTCATAATTTATGGCATTGTGCAGCTTGTCAACCTGGTGAGCCATAGATAAGCAAAGCATGATATTGTAAGTGGTATCTTCTATTAACCAACATTGCCATCAGTAAGTTGTCATCTACTACATTCCTTCCCCTCTGTATTTAGATTTCATGCCACTCTGAACTTCCTCATCTTTTGCATTATTCCCATTGGATAGGTCTACAAAAACATTGGGCATCTGATTATGTCAAGAGCGATATTGTATAATGTTTATGGTTTCTGCAAGTACTTAAGATTCTGAAGATCTTTTTGATGGGCTTCTTACCAACTCTTTGCTATCGTTAGTTATAGTTCTGCTTATTGACGCGAGAGATTAAGTATGACATAATAGATCCAAGGGGAAAAACTGGTAAAATAGAACTCTCAATCTGCATGTGTATGCAATCAAAAATTAACTTTTCTACATTTGTTTTATGTCAATTAACATGTCATTGACACTTTTTTTGTGCTGGATGGGAAAGATGTGGCAACAATTAGCATCATGTGGACAATAAAGGTAAAGGTAAAGATTCCCTTTGCACATATGTGCTAGTCATTTCTGACTCTAGGAAACGGTGCGCATTCTGTTACAAAGTTGAAGAGCTAGAGCTGTTCAAAGACATCTCTGTGGTCATGTGGCCAGCATGACTAAATGCCAACAGCGCATGGAAGCTTCTTCCTTCCCACCAAAGCGGTCTCTATTGATAAAATTGAAGGGGTCCAAAGACAGGCTACAAGAATGATGGAAGGTCTTAAGCATAAAATGTATCAGGAAAGACTTCATGAACTCAATCTGTATAGTCTGGAGGACAGAAGGGCAAAGGGGGACATGATCGAAACATTTAAATATATTAAAAGTTAAATAAGGTCCAGGAGGGAAGCATTTTTAATAGGAAAGTGAACACAAGAACAAGGGGGCACAATCTGAAGTTATTTGTTTGTTTGTTTGTTTGTTTGATTTGTATGCCGCCCCTCTCCGTAGACTCGGGGCAGCTAACAACAGTACTAAAAAACATCATGCAAATCCAATACTAAAAACAACTAAAATACCCTTATTATAAAACTAAGCATCCATACAAACAAACATACCATGCATAAATTATAAAAGCTAAGGGGGAAAGAATGTCTCAATTCCCCCATGCCTGATGACAGAGGTGGGTTTTAAGGAGCTTACGAAAGGCAAGGAGGGTGGGGGCAATTCTAATCTCTGGGGGGAGTTGATTCCAGAGGGTCGGGGCCGCCACAGAGAAGGCTTTTCCCCTGGGCCCTACCAAGCGACATTGTTTTGTTGACAGGACCCGGAGAAGTTGGAGGAAAGATCAAAAGCAACATGAGAAAATATTATTTAACTGAAAGAGTAGTAGATCCTTGGAACAAACTTCCAGCAGACGTAGTTGGTAACTTCCAGCAGACGTGGACAGTAACTGAATTTAAACATGCCTGGGATAAACATATATCCATCCTAAGATAAAATACAGGAAATAGTATAAGGGCAGACTAGATGGACCATGAGGTCTTTTTCTGCCATCAGTCTTCTATGTTTCTATGTTTCTATTTTTCTACTTGCATTTTTTACGTGCTTTCGAACTGCTAGGTTGATAGAAGCTGGGATGAGTAAGGGAGCTCATTCCGTTATGTGGAGCTAGGAATTTGAACTACAGAACTGCTGACATTTCTGATTGACAAGCTCAGCGTCTTAGTCACTGAGCCACCACATCTCCTATATGTGGGCAATATGGCAAGGAAAACAACTCTTAAAGGCTTGTTTTGTTGTTCAATTGCTAAATTGTGTTAAACTCTTATTTGCAATCCCATGGACCACAGCCCACCAGGTTCCTCGGCTCCAGTGGACCTACTGTTGTAGAGAACGATCACTTAAATATGAGCCAGCACTGTGTGACAGCAGCCAAACCCCCCCTCCCAATATCTCAGGGGTTGCCAGAAAGAAGAGGGAGTCAAGCTATTCTCCAAAGTATCAGAAGTCAGGACAAGAAGCAATGGATGGAATCTAATCAAAGAAAGAAGCAACCTCTAACTAAGGAGAAATTTCCTGACAGACAAATTAACGAGTGGAACAATTTGCCTCCAGAAGTTGTGATTGTTCCAACACTGGAGGTTTTTAAGAAGAGATTAGACAACCATTTGTCTGAAATGCTACAGGACTTTCTACCTGAGCAGGTGGTTGGACCTCCAAGACCCCTTCAAACTCTGTCATTCTGTTATTCTCCCCATCTCCTGCAATTTGCCCAAATTCATTGCATTGATGACACTCCATATCATCTCATCCTCTGCCATTTTCATTTTGCCTTCCATCTTTTCCAACATCAGGGTTTTCTCCAAGGAGTCCTCTCTTCTCATTTGGTGGCTAAAGTATTTGACTTTCAGCTTTGGTATCTGCCCTTCCAAATAACAATCAGGATTCATTTGATGAGCCCTGGTGGCACAGTAGTTAGAGTGTAGTACTGCAGGCTACTTCTGCTGAATGCTGATTGCCAGCAATTTGGCAGTTCAAGTGGACTCAAAGGCTCAAAGTTGACTCATCCTTCCCTCCTTCCAAGGTTGATAAAATGAGGAGCCAGATTGTTGGGGGCAAGATGCTGACCGTAAACTGCTTAGAGAGGGCTGTAAAGCTCTGTGAACTGATATATAAGTGCTATTCCATCCATCTATCCATCCATCTATCCATCCATCCTTAAATCCATTAATCCATGATGCACAATGGTTAGAAGGCAGTATTGAAAATTAACTCTGCCCACTGCCAGGAGTTTGATCCTGACTGGCTCAAGGTTGACTCATCCTTCCATCCTTCCGAGGTCAATAAAATGAGGACCCAGATTGTTGGGGGCAACAGGCTGACTCTGTAAACTGCTTAGAGAGGGCGGTAAAGCACTGTGGAGTGGTATATAAGTCTTAAGTGCTATTGCTATTGCTTTTTCCTTTAGGATTGATTGATTTGATCTCCTTGCAGTCCAGGGGACTCAAGAGACTTCCAACACCACAATTTGAAAGCATCAATTCTTTGGCGCTTCAGTCTTCCTTATAGTTCAACTCTCCAAGCTCTCTTAAGGGCAGCTCAAATTAAAATATTTAGGAATCCGTAGACTGTCCCTCTTCTGTTTGGCTCTTGGCTTTGTTTTTAAAATGGATTTTCTACTGCTGCCTCATCTTGTGATTTAATTTGCACCAATTCTCATTGAAGAGACTCTTTTCAGTTATTAATACACCATAAACATAGATTTACTGTACATTATATTCCGGGAAGGAAATGAAGCATGCTGAAACATAACTTCATTTGTAGCAAGACTTCTTTTCTTGTCGCAGTTCATAGCATATGCATGTGTTATGATAATACTATAAAAAAGAAAGGATTGAATTAAAAATTCGCCCCAAATGAAGGTAGATAGAGTCATATTATAAATTGGGGACTTTCTGGCATACTGATAACCCCATAACTGGAAGAACATTTGCTGGTTTGTTTTTGTTTTTTAAATGAGCATCCTAGAAGTGACTGTTTCATGAGTAATCTAACAATTGCTCCTTTTGCCTAGCAACAAATCAGTTTATTTTCAATCCATGTCAGTTTTGCTTGTGTTCTCACATATGTCTGTTCTGTCCTGTTTCCAAATTTATCTGAGTGGTTTTATTTCCTTTTAAAAAGCTACACTTTGTTCTCTTAAATGCAAATTTTGTTTATCTCAAAATGTATGTGCAATTTCATACATTTCCATAAGTACATTATTTTACATTCCTTGTGTTAAAAATTGCATCATGTTGCTACACCTAGCTGAATCCGACCGATTTCCAAAAGCTAAACAGGATCAGATCTGAGTGAGGAATTGCCAGAAAATCTAGATTGGAAAATTTAATTTAAAAAAAATCATCAAAGAATGCTGTGGCAAAGAACTTCCATCCTCTTTGACAAAAAAAATATACAGTGGTACCTCGAGATACGAGTTTAATTCGTTCCGGACCTGGGCTCTTAAGTCGAGCAGCTCTTATCTCGAACGACTTTTCCCCATAGGAATTAATGTAAATAATTTTAATTGGTTCCAGCCCTCAAAAAACTCACAAAGTTAGTCTAAATTATGCAGAAAGACATGTTTTTAATGAAGAAATGTACATGTACATATAAATGAATAATGAAGTTTCTTTCACTTAACTTGTAAACTTTCTTAAACTTTTAAATTTACATATGTTCAACTTCTCTGCCACCCAATCCTGTAGGACAGAGGTCCCCAACCCTTTTTGCACCAGGGACCGGCTTTAAGCGATCAAGAGAGGAATGGGTGAATGAATGGACGGAGGGTGGGAAGGAAGGAAGGAAAGAGGGAAGGGACAGGAACAGAGGAAGGAAGCAAGGAAACTTATGAAAGGGGAGAGTAAGAGAGGAATGAGTGAAGGGAGGGAGGGAGGGAAGAAGGTGGGAAGGAGAAAGAAAAGAAGAAATAGAGGAAGGGAAGGTAAAAGAGAGAAAGAAAAAGAGCAAGAAAGAAAGCTGCAAGCACCCCCCCCGAGCCCCCCAGGCCGGCTGCAACCTTTTAAAACACGCGCGCCGCTTCGCAGCTGTCTCCTGAAGCCGAACGCGGAAGTTAGCGTTTGGCTTCAGGAGACAGCTCCTTGGCGCTTGTATCTCGAATTTAGGCTTGTAAGTAGAACAAAAATATCTCTCCCCTCCCAGCTCTTATCTCGAGTTGCTCTTAAGTAGAGCAGCTCTTATGTCGGGGTTCCACTGTATCTACTTACAGATGCCCATGGTGACATGAAAAACTAGATTCAACTTGACCTACCATTTTTACTTTGAGAGGAATGGTCACTGAATGAAAAAGTGTTCCAATCAATACATTTATCAGATCAGCCCCTGTTAGAATTTGCTTCCGGCGGCTTTGCTTAAGTGCTTCCACGAGTTTAGTAAGATGCACTACAGTATAGGCAATCAGTGATTAATCGCCTGTCTAGTAATAGTGATGAGACATTAAAAAAAAGATTGCAATAAATCTTGGAGGACGTGTAAGTGTTTCCCTGTTAAAATGTTGATTGTAATAATGTTGGAATCTTATCTGCATTGTCCCAAGAGAGAAAGTAGTCATAGGTGTTTGGGATATAGGAGTCATCTATCACTAGAAATGGATCTTCACATTTGCCTGCTAAACATCTACCATAGAGTTATGTGTGGTTATGATGTACAGTATTGATTGTTTTTTAAGATAGTGGGTTTTTAGTTATAGTTTTAACCGTTAGATTTGTATTGCATTGTTTTGTTACTGTTTTGAGCCGCCCCTAGTTTTGGAGAGGGGAGGCATACAAGTCTAATTAATAATAATAATAATAGTAGTAGTAGTAGTAGCAATAATAATAATAATAATAATAATAATAACAACAATTATTATATTATATTATATTATATTATATTATATTATATTATATTATATTATATTATATTATATTATATTATATATTTTATTATTATTATTATTATTATTATTATTATTATTATTATTATTATTATGTCAGTACAACACAGCAAACGAGATCACTATGCTGGATTTCATATTTCATTACCAGTCGGGCGCTTCCCAAGCACCTAGGACTGCGTGATGTAGCGGCAAATTATGTTTGCCGATCCCAATAAAGCAGCCTTTTGCAATTGACAGATGGAGATTATTATTATTGTTGTTGTTGTTGTTGTTGTTGTTGTTGTTGTATTCAACATAATTACATGCACCAATAAAAAGAGATTCAACTTGTGGCAAACAGCTACCAGGAAATCATAAACACAGTTCATGTCACTTATGTCACTTGAGACCTTCAGCTATGTTAAACCTCCCCAATCTCAATTTTCTTTCTTTGAACCCTATTTCTCCTCTTCTCTGCTCCAAGCTGCATGTTTTAAGGAAGAGATTATTTTGGAAATCCTACCATTAAGTTGAAAGTAATAGCCAACACAGAGATATAGAATCAATAGTGATCTTTAACCGAGCAGAGCAGCTGAATCCTCAGTCAGAAAGATCAAATGAGCAGTACAAAAGAATTCTTAGGATCAATTTATGAGGGGGTTTTCCCCCCCTGAAGCTTGCCTGCCCTTGTATTTACTGCCTATAGAATAAATACATAGTTTGGAAGAGAAAAGTACATGCTTAGCATGGCAACGCAATTTCCTACAGCTGAATACAGAGCCGGGCAAAAAGTTATTTTCCTTCCTGCCTGCATTTTAACTAAAAGTAGAATTTAAATTTTGCTGCCCACCTCCAACAGTGCTCTGTAATAAGTAGGAATTAATTTTGGTTTTTTGGAATCATTCCTCTTTCAGAAACTTGCTCTACGTCTGGTCTGTTTCTTGAAAGAAATAACCTTCACTTAGCAAATGCACTCAAAAGAGTTTCAGGCTACAGCCCCTATCAGTCCTAACCAGCATGGCTAATGATCAGAAATGATGGGAACTTTTAACACCTGTACAAAGCTGCCAGGCTAAAAAGGTTTGCAATCTTCAAAAGGGCAGGTGGGAATATATTTCATAAACCGAAGATATCAACAACTTGAAAGTGTTTCTCTTCTCTATCAAGAATTTGACCCTTTATTTTTGGATATATGTCACCTTCTTAACCATATATTGATTACTTACTAAAATTGGGGGGGGGGGGTTAACTTTCTCCCAGACCAGACCTCCTTCCTCCCAAAAAATCCAGTTAAGAATAATTTCAGAGTTAATTGAGAAGTTTGAGAAATAAATTGTACCAGCCTCTTTCTCTATATCTAGAGTTGTGGGTGCTCCATCAATGGAGGTTTTCAAGAAAATATAGGATAACCTTTAGTCTAGAATAGTATAAAGTGTCCTGCCTTAAGCAGGAAGTTGAATTAGAAGACCGCTTACAACCCTATGATTCTATTGATTCTATTATTTCTATGACCTCCCTCCCTCCTTGCTTCCTTCCTCTTTGCTCTTCCTCCTTCTCCCTGATAATCTACCTACCTTCCTTCCTTCTTCCCTCCCTCCTTTCTTCCTTTGTTCTTCCCCCTTCCCTTTGATATCCTTCCTTCCTTCCTTCCTTCCTTCCTTCCTTCCTTCCTTCCTTCCTTCCTTCCTTCCTATACAATGTATTCTGCTGTTATGACATTGATTACAATCCATAATGCATAAATGACACCTTATATTAACTACTGAATATCAGATTGTTTCCCCATCTCTCTTTTTTAAAAAGAATCAGCATTGCCCACATTCCTCAGAACAAGGGGGAAAGTCCTTGTGCATTGGGTCCCAACTCCTCTTATGTTTTTCTTGACTCTTTTTTCCTCAACCTCTACTAAAATAAGAGGTGAAAAGGAAGCAAAGTTTGTCATGGATTTGTCTATGTTTTCTTGGCTATGGCATCCCTTCATTAAAATTAATTGAATCAAATCTTCTTAATTAGGGCTCAATCTCTCTTTGCTGATGATATCATGATGTTCTCCTCTTGTAAGATTTAAGCCAGTGTTTCCCAACCTTGGCAACTTGAAGATATCTGGACTTCAACTCCCAGAATTCCCCAGCCAGCGAATGCTGGCTGGGGAATTCTGGGAGTTGAAGTCCAGATATCTTCAAGTTGCCAAGGTTGGGAAACATTGATTTAGGCAACCAGTGTTTTGATTGTCTTATTCAAAAGAAGAGCCTCGGTGGTGCAGTGGTTAGAGTGCAGTACTGCAATCTGCTTCTGCCAATCAGCTGCCAGCAGTTTGGCAGATTGAATCTCAGCAGGCTCAAGGTGGACTCAGCCTTCCATCCTTCCAAGGAGGGTTAAATGAGGACCCAGATTGTTGGGGGCAGTATGCTTACTCTCTGTAAACGGCTTAGAGAGGGCTGTAAAGCACTGGGAAGCGGTGTGTAAGTCTAAATGCTATTGCTATTCTTCTTTATTTTTCTTCTCATACATTCTTAGTTGTTGCATTCAGGCCAGTGTGAATTTGCTAATCTCTTTAAAATATAGTGTTTCCCCCCCCCTACTCGTTTGCAGTATCCTTCAGTTCAGTTCTTTAATTTCCATTCCCATAATGTACCTATCTCTCATTTCCTCCTTTTTTATTTCTTTCCTTTCCTTCTTTTTGGCTGCTCCAATATTTTCTAGCTTCAGAAACAGGATCATTTACTCCTTTATTACTTTCTCTTCATTGGTTATCCTATTTCCCCCCCATATCTAATTTAAATTTGTGTTATTAAATTTTTACTGCATTGGCTGTTTAGCTCTACTCTTATTTCCTCCCCTCTCCCTTAAATGTGGACTTCTTTACTCCACTTGGACCTCAGCTCTTCTTAACCACTATTTCAACTCACTAATATTGCTTTAAAAGAAAATAGGTACTTTCTGTTTGAGCAATTTTCTTCCTACTAAGAACTAGCTTTTGGGTTGTAAAAAAATCTCTTAAGGTGTATTTTCTTTGATTAGCTGTTTCTCAATGATTTCCTTCTCACTTAATTCCTATTATTCTTTCATTTGGTATTATCATGCTTTCCACTTTTATGTATTGGATGCAAGGCTGACATTTAAGGCTTGGAATTGTTTTTAGAAAAAAAATGATAGGTGCTTAGAACCTGATACTATGTGCAGAAGTATTTGTCAAACTGGTGCAGAAGTTGGTGATAAATCAATGGCTTGCCACATCATCTGTAGAAGCCCTGATGTTTATGGGAACTTGGGAGGGGTGATTTCACGAGGGAGCAGGTGCAATCCCAAAGCATTCTTTCAAAAAGTTCAAGGCCACCCTATGTCCACCACCTGGGTGGAAATGGAAGGAGGAGTTGTCACGCTGGTACAACCTGAATGGGCATTTGCTGGCTGGGGAATTCTGGGAGTTGAAGTCCAGTTATCTTCAAGTTGCCAAGGTTGGCAAACTGTTCTAGTCCAACCTTCTGCTCAGGCAGGAGAACTTATACCATTTCAGAGAGGTGGCTGTCTAATCTTTTCTTAAAAACCTTCAGTGATGAAACACATGCAATTTCTAGTGGCAAGCTGTTCCATTGGTTAATTGTCATCCCTGTTAGGAAGTTTCTCCTTAATTCGAGGTTGCTTCTCTCCTTGAGTAGTTTCCATCTGTTCTGATTTCTGGTAGAACTTTAGCTATTACAAATAACTCTTACTAAATGCAGTATTTCTTAAACAAAGAAACTCCATCTTTATTTCTCTTCCCTTCCGTATTCAAAATACAGTTCATACTAGCACATTCCTCTTCCTCCCGTTATCTTTCTTAATTGCATTCCTCATACATTCCTCCCAGCCTTCTCCGTTTTATGTACTCACAGCATGATTCAAAAACAGCAGAGCTGACTGTAAAATAACACAGAATGCATTTGCTTGCTTGGGAGCTGAACGGAAACCTTTCATTTTCCGCCATACAACATTGAAACTCCACCCTTCTTCCCCACTGACCCCCTGGCGTACCAAATACATCACTCCAGTATTTAACCCATTCCTCCCCTTAATATCTTCTTCCAAACACCTGTTCTTTACGTTTTTGAACCCTTTTGAGTTTAGGATTGACTCAGTGAACGCCAGATTGTTCCTCGCTAGATTCTGGACTCATAGCCACATCCTGTGGCTGGCCTCCCACCTGTTCTACTACCTGTAACCCCGGGCCCACCACTAATTCATAAACACTATCTGTATCAGAGTCCTCAATTTCTTCATCATCCTCCAACTGACCAGGAGTATGTACAACACCATCCATTGTTTCTTGCCTTCTGGTGATTTGGAAAATAATTTGACCTCCTATTCTTTGTGGCAGCTCCTCCAATATTGGAATACTGATATCATGTCTCACACACACACACACACACGGTCCTCCTTTTCTCTAGACTGGCCTTACCTAATTCCTACAACTTTCATGTTTTTGCCTCCAAAAAAAATCATCTTACTTGAATGCAAAGTCAGGGGTCCTCAGGGACCACCAAATTCATAGTTTTAAATCCCACGGACCACTAATATGATCTGCCTAATAACAGGCTGGGTGGGCATGGATAACAAGATATGTGTGTGTGTGTGTGTTTTCTTCCCTTTAAAATGGACCAGAATAAAGCTTCCCAGTTCATGCAATAACTCCTATATAAGATGGTTATGACCTATATAGCCCTACATGGCATCAGGCCAGAATATCTCCAGGACTGCCTTCTGCCGCACGAATCCCAGCGACCAGTTAGGTCCCACAGAGTTGACCTTCTCTGGGTCCCGTCGACTAAACAATGTCATCTGACGGGACCCAGGGGAAGAGCCTTCTCTGTGGTGGCCCCGACCCTCTGGAACCAGCTCCCCGCGGAGATTAGAATTGCCCCCACCCTCCTTGTCTTTCGTAAACTTCTTAAAACCCACCTCTACCGTCAGGCATGGGGGAACTGAGATAGTCTTTCCCCCTAGGCCTTACAATTTACGCATGGTATGTTTGTATGTATGTTTGGTTTTATAATAAGGGATTTTTAGTTGTTTAGTATTGGATTGTTACATGCTGTTTTTTATCACTGTTGTTAGACATCTCCCCCAGGCCTATACAGTTTATGCATGGTATGTTTGTGTGTATGGTTTCTTTTTAATAAGGGTTTTTTAATGACTTTTAATTATTAGATTTGTTATATATTATGTTATTACTGTTGTGAGCCGCCCCGAGTCTATGGAGAGGGCTGGCATACAAATCTAAATAATAATGATGATGATGATGATGATGATGATGATGTTGATGATGATGGTGTAGTCAACAGCGAGAATAACAATATCAAGCTTTGTTGGGGGTTATGATGGTTAAACACTTAGCATATGTACTTCTTTTGTGGGCATGATTGAGGAATTCAATCGGTTTGCATTCAAACCATTTCCTTGTCCTAATGTGTGGAACAAAGCCACTATCTCAGACGTACAAACTGTGGAGCCAAAATGCAGTAATCCCCTGGTGCTCGCTTTGTTTGAGAGCTGAGCCAATTTATTTCTAGCTCAGCTGTCATGCATCTCCAATTGTATTAAAACTAGTCTTTCCCCCCCCCCCTGAAATGCAGCCTCTTTGTTGATTTTGTGGGCCATACACTTTCTCATTTGCAGGTATGCCTGTCTCATCCCGTCTTCTGGATTTAGGGCCTTCAGGAGAAAGGTGGGTTGATGGGCTCAACATAGAAATGGTTGGCTTTATTTTGCTTTCTTTTTGCGTATGACCAGTCAAATGCATGTCGCGTACAAGTATGAAAGCAATTAATCGTGTTGCTCTTTTTATGCACAGGAAAGTGAGGGTTGGGGGAATTTTGCTACCGCAGCTCATAGGACAGTTGAGATGAGGGCAAGGCTTGGTTGCGACTTCTTCTCAACTCTGAAGAGATTAACTAAGATGAAGATACTCATGGATGCCAGAGTAATCCTGAGATTTTGAATTATGGAAGTGCTGGCAGTATAGATATAGTCTTAGATCACGCATGAGATGTTCCTGGTTTGCTTGTGCCTGCCGCCATTTGGGTTCTTTTATCCTCTGCGCATGCACAAAATATTCTGTGCATGCGCAGAGGGTAAAATAACCCAAATGGTGGTTTCCGGGCAGGTGGGTGGAACGTCACGCTCCCTTGGCAACCGGCTCTCCGATGACTGACAGGCACGAGCAAACCAGGAACATTTCAACTTTGTCTTAAACTTCTTAAAACCCACTCTGTGGTCAGGCATGGGGGAATTGAGACATCTCCCCCTGGCTTATATAGTTTTATGTATGGTACGCTTGTGTTGTATATTTTTAAAATAATGGGTTTTTAGATATTTTTAAATATTAGATTGGTTTATTGTATACTGTTTTATTGTTGTCGTGAGCCGCACCGAATCTGCGGAGAGGGGCGGCATACAAATCAAATAAATAAATAAATAATCTTCTGGATGGACAGACTGCCAATCAAAAGGTGGACATCACTGGACTTCTCCTTTTCCCTGGTTATATTCCAGCAGGTGGAGGGAACTAGTGAAAGGGGTTTTGAGAGATATAGATGGAAGGACAACCCAAGCCTGAGAATCTCTGTTTCTTCCATATTATAGAAGTATGGTTAGAAACAATCTTAGAGCTAGAACGAGCTAGTATTGACTGGGTATAGATAGATTTTACAAATAAATTAAGCTGTTTAACTCCCCTCTCCTTTTTAAAAAAGTTCTTTAATTGCCTCCCTTTTCTTTCCACTAATAGTAATAGTATTTATTTATTCTTCAATGACCAACAAATTATCTTTTCAGTGTTCTATCTAGTCATGTTATCTTAAAACCTTTATCTAGAATAGATAGGGGATACAGTAGATATATAATAATAATAATAATAATAATAATGATAATAATAATAATAATAACAACAACAACAACAACAACAACAACAAAAATAGAATTGAATTCTTTATTGGCCAAGTGTGATTGGACACACAAGGAATTTTCTTTGTGACTATGCCCTCAGTGTACGTAAAAGAAAATATAGATTTGTCAAGAAACATGTGGTACAACACTTAGGTAATTATTGTCATAGGGGTCAAATAAGCAATGAAGAAACAATCAATATTAATAAAAATCTTAATAATAATAATAATAATAATAATAATAATAATAATAATAACAGCAGCAGCAGCAGCAGCAGCAACAACAACCATATATCATGGTTGTTGAGGGCCAAAGAGTATAGTTTATTGATATCGCTGTACCAGGGGATGCCAGAGTCAAAGAATTGGAAAAAATTACAAAATATCACGACCTGGCCATCAAAACTACACAACTATGGATGAAACATGTAATCATGATACCCATGTAATCGGGGTAACTCTGGTATCCATTGTCATTGGGCACTTGGTATCATGGCCAAGAATTTCACAAAACACATCAAGAAATTGCAGTTTGCTTTAATAACACCAGCAAAACAGCAAAAAACTGTGCTACACGGAACATCATATATTTTAAGAAGATATTTGGTTGATACCTAGGACGCTGGCAGCAACTTGTATCAACCTTTAGCACCAGTCAGTAGTATATGTGACATTTTTTTAAATGTTCAATTGACTTGAGTTTCATGTTTAATGAATAAAAGAGAAGAAATAATAATAATAATAATAATAATAATAATAATAATAATAATATTTATTATTATTATTATTATTATTATTATTATTATTATTATTATTTCTGAACAAGATGGGAATCATGTTGCGTAAGATGGCATGAAGGCTGCCTTTGCCAAACATCTAATAATAAATTATTGGACAAGTTTTGGCATTGGGTAGGTGAAGATAACAATCTGTTCTTGTTGCTGTACATCCAGTGGTTGCATTCTGAAGTATGTTGACTCTTTGAACGTGCGTTATTTCATCCTTACTTTCGGAATACCACTATATGGATAAACTTCAAGGATTTCTAATTGGATGTATTTCTCCCTTAGCTTTCAGCAACCTCCCTCTATCTGGTTGGCCTCATGCAGCATAACAGGGTTTTCTTTTGTATGACCTTGCCATTTGTACTGAGAATTAATAAATGCTCTTTAACATAAACAACTGCATATGCAGACATAACCTTCACAAATTATTGTTTTTCCATAGTGCGTGCTTATTTTACTCTTCGCAAATTGCATATGTTGAGGCTCCCATCCACCACAACCACCTTAATGCCTTCACATAAAATGGTTGTGCGAAGTGGAGAAAAATAATAACATTTTTTTAAAAGGGTTGTGTCCATCTTCTCTTGTGTACAGCTTTATCTGTCACCCTATTGACTATGCTGATGAATGCCCATTTTTTAATGAATGAAACAAAACATAGAATTACCTTCTTCCCTTCCATCTCTTGCCCTCTAGAATGGGCTGTTTTTAACAGTATTTTTACAGCCACTTATGCAAATACATCCAGACTGGACAACAAATTTGCATGTGTTTATAGCAACATTGTGCAGATATCAGGAACTGAAAGCAAAGGTTCCACAAAGAAGCAATGAGATGATGAAAATATTCAATTTAGTTCCTGTAGCTTTGTAGAGGAAGTGAGGAACTATAGAATCCATTGTATATTTTTTCCCCAAGGCCAGTCGCTTGCTAATTTCAGTGTGAGAGTTGTCAGTACTTTAATTTCCTAAACATTTTTTTCACCTATTCACAAGGACAATGTTTTTCAATGTTCATCGTCATAAGCAATTTAGCTAGGTAGGGATGTGGTGCCACAAATCTACCTGTGCCCATGAGCTTTACATCTCCTCCTGATCACTCTTCTGCCAAGGTCAGTTCCCTGCATGATTTATGAGCCTGATTTTCAGAAACTGCTCTTAGCCAGCAGGACAGTTAAATGAGCTTTGCTGGAAGAGGTCAAACCCATTGTAATAGCACTGAGAGAATCAGACAAACTCCAGTTTAAATCACTGGTTTCATTTGGATTTGCAGTCTGATTCAATTTGGACTTCCCATTCAATTCAGGAAAACAATCTGATTTTAACTCTAACCTCTGAATCAATCTGGTGGGAAGTAACAAGAAATATGGATTCCAGCAGTCATGTAAATCATCCAGATTGACAAAAACGCATCCAATTGATCATTCAGACTGACCTGTCCATTGAAAACCATGTCCAGATTTGAAGGTTGGCTTAAATTGCCTCCAAATCAAATCTATGAACTGAATGACCATCAGGATTATAATGGTTCTGTGACACAAAAAAGCTAAAAGAAGCAAATTCCTGATCGGAATCAACAGGCAAATGCCATTACAAAGACAGCAGAAAGAGGAGGAAGAAGTTTTAAATAGAAGCTTTGAAAATATTTGGTAAAGTTTTCCTTGCATTGCAGTTTGTAATCCAATCTCCTCAACAGAGTGGACAGCTATCATTCACATTGGATGCAGGTGTTTGATAACAGTCCAAAAATGAATTTTACCAGTGAAGTGTTATTTTCAAAGTCTTCTTATTTTCCCCAACTATCCTCATTATCATCGCTGTCTATCTATCTATCTATCTATCTATCTATCTATCTATCTATCTATCTATCTATCTATCTATCTATCCATCCATCCATCCATCCATCCATCCATCCATCCACCTACCTACCTACCTACCTACCTACTTATTATTTTATTTGTCAAACATGTATAGGATAGTAGTTTGTATAAACGTAACATAACATAAGTAAAAAGTAATGATAAAAGAGGACAATAGGACAGGGACGGTAGGCACAATAGTGCCCTTATGCACAACCGTTATAGACCTTTTAGAAACGGAGAGAGTCAACTGTAGATAATCTAAGGTTAAAATTTTTGGGGTTTTGAGAAGAAACTACAGAGTCAGGTAGCCCATAATCCCTTGCAGGTGAAGTTTAATGGTCGGATGCCCTTCCTGTCACCAATGTGGGTTTTTGTTCAGCAGATATACTCTATTCTCCTTGTGCCCAGAGAGAGGGTCTCTACCTAGGATTGAACTCACAGTCTCCTGATTGTGAAGTGCGAGCTCCACGCACCACTTCTATTTTCCTGAACTACATTGCTAGCCTAAAATACTCCTTGGGGATCATTTCTGATGTTCCAGCATCCCTGTTTGAAAAGACAAGTAGTAGAGCACTCAAAAATTAAGAAATATAGTTGCAGTAGTCCACTTTGGCTCTAAGAATTTGTTAGCCTTTGGGTAAGTTCATATACACAGGCTTACATTATAGATGTTATAGGAATTCTCCAGCATTATATCTGACCTTTGAATAAAGCTAAGAGAGTAAAACCACACTCGTGAACATACGATTATTTATCTCTTTCCAGAAAAAAAATACTTTGCACAATATTTTGGGCGTATTTTATTGACAAGTAGTTTATTTATTTTAAAAGTAAAGCTTGTTATTTCCGAAGCTAGCTCTGATTAAAGGGCAGAAGGTGGCATCTCAGAAAGTTCAAGGAAACAGAAGAGGAGTCAAAAGGGACCAAGAATCCATTACAAAATGAAGGATGAACTAAGAAAATTCATTCAAATAGTTTAGACAAAAGGGACAGGCAGATAGCTACAAGGGCAAAATACCCAAAGGGAATGGAATAATGAGATAGGTAGCCCCCTGCCCCTTGTACTACTTCAAATTTCTGAAGGATAAATTTGTCTTCCAAACAAGACTCGGATCATCTTGGCAGAATTTGTCCTTCAGTAGATGCAAGAGTAACCAAAGGTGCCCATTGCTTCTACTTGATTTGTCCTTGAAAGATCTACAGTTGTGTTTTGGAATGACTTAGCAAGAGTAGATCCTAGTTATTGTCCGGGTATATATGCAGAGTAATGCAGGAGGACTAGATAAGATATCAGAATATAATGTGGCAGTTAATGAACCAGATAAATGATGAAATCACATTTGTAGAAAACAATAGTTTACTCTTCGGTGCCATATATATTCTGCTTCAGTCTTACTTACAAGTAGATACTCAACCAATCCAAGTTACGAGTAGATACTAAACCAATCCAGGTTTCTTTGTATCTCTATTACTAGTCTACTCAATATCTAACTCACGCTCAAACTGCTCCAGCCAGCCAACTAACAACTACCACCATCAACAGCAAACAGCAAAGGAATAATCATGGTACAATTGATTTGCATCTAATAATGCTCTGGCCCAATCACATTGCAGTTCACACCCAATGACTCAGCATTAGCATGCTTACATTCTACCTTTACCTTATATGGTAATGCAATGAAATATCACCCAGGATTGCTAATCCTGACAGTTATCATATTTTTAAAATATGTTAAAATTTATTTTAACCCAGATGCTCTTCACAGTACAGTATGACCATTTCATTTGGATTTCTGGTCCTTTGTAGATACTTTTACGGATGATACAGCTTCTTTCTCTTTTTTTTAATGCTTGTTTATCCCATCCAATTTCCACATCAGTTCAGAAACTATGTACTATGTGTGCCCAGTTTACCCAACAGTTTCATGTTTTTTTCTTTGTTACTGGAAATATTTAGACAAAGGAAACTGTAGGGGAAAACTAACTGGGGAAGATGTACAGAAATTAATGGGTTTGAAAAGGATGCTTGAAGTACATCATTGTTGGAAAATGTTGGGTTCCAGCCAATAAAGAGCTCATTTACTTTTCACTGCCATGTGGCAATCTCTGAAGAGGTAGGACTTCTCCCAAAAACCTTTAGTGCCTGGAGTGCCTGGTACAGTAGGGGGTATATTTAGGGTGCTAACCTGGTGCTGAATTGCTTTGAGTTTGGATATTAATTGCAACACTTTGAACTTGGCTTATTAGCAGATGGAGAGTCAGTGCCACACTTTTAGCACAGATAGGATATGAATGCAGTAAGTCCCCTTTGCTAATTTTGTAATCAGTTTGTTTAGTGTGCAATATGTTTCTCAATGTTTTTCTAACATAAACATGCTTGAGCACAAGCTTTGGTTGGATAATAATAATAATAATAATAATAATAATAATAATAATAATAATAATTTATTAGATTTGTATGCCGCCCCTCTCCGAAGACTCAATGCACAATGAATAATGCAAGTAAACCAAAGGAGACGCCTGTCCCCAAACATGTATTAAAGTGGGTTTTGTTTTATTTCAACTGGGATTAATTAAAAAGGGAGTTTTGTATTTTGATCATTGTTAAGCATAGAGTGATGTGTAAAGAACTCTACAGTAATGGGCTGCTGCCCCCATGGGTGGGTACGGGAACGCAATGGAGGTAGTAAGTTTATGCACTATTTATTGAATACTTAATAGTTTTTTTATTGTTCTTTCTTCTCTAGTACCTTAGTATGACCCTTATTTACTTTTAAAACTGAAAATTGAAACAAAATCCAAGCACCTATTTGAAAACTTATCTTGGTTGGTAAGCCACTCCCACCCAGTCACATGATCTTTAAGCCACTGCTGGTCACACGATTGTCAAGCCACTCCCACCGGGTCACATGACCATCAAGCCACACCCACAAAACAAGCCACACTCACAGTGGGGCTGTAAAAATTTTGGCAGCCCACCACTGGCATTCTGCCATGGTTTCCAAGATGGAAAATATAATATATCAACCACAAAGTTGAGATCACGATCACAAAACAAATAACACTACAGCTCAGTATGATGTATAAAATGGAGTCCTGATTTGTTTTAATGCTGTATTGTTCACACCAGCCTTCCCTACCAAGTTTCCCCTACCTGGATAGCTTCCAGAGTCAAGCTCAGCAATTACCACATTGGCTGCAGAATTCTGAGAGTTGGAAGTCCACACTTGGGAGGACTTCCAGTTTTCAAAGGGTGATTTACACCAGGTGTCACCAATCTTTCGGATCTCAGGGACCACTAAATTCATAACTTTAAATCCCATGGACCAGTAACATGATCTGCCTAATGACCGACTGGGTGGGCATGGCCAACTCAATGCCACTCACATCAAGGGGTGTCTTTAGTTGCCCTCCCTTCTCAGACACCCGTCGCTGCCTGCTTGGGCTCCTTAGGGCCCCAACAGGAAGCATTTGTTGGAGTTAAACAGTCACCATGAGAAAGAGTTGACCAAAAAGTAGGCTCAGTTCAAATTGGATCTGACCAAGAAGGAGGCTCAGCGGAAGCACCTCACTGAGGACTATGCGCGTAGGCTTTCCAACCAGGGGGGAGATCTGCGGGAGTCCAAGGCCAGATACCAGCACCTGGAGGCTCAATGGACTGAAATGGTCAGCCAGTTCCAGGCCATGATGCTTTCCAACTAGAACAAGGTCCTCTGGCCCTTTGCCACCAGCAGCCTTCACTCCAGCCTTCACTCCAGCCCCATACCAGGAGGCCAAAGCAGACAGTCAGACAGACAGACAGACAGACAAGTCAGAATTTCTGCCCCTCTCCGCCCCACACAAAAAAGACCCCAAAGGGAGAGAGTATCTGCAGGAACACAAGCATTCATTGTATATATCCAGTCCAGGGACTGTAGTTTGAAAACCTCTATTTTATTGCAATATAAAAAATGCAAATAGTTTTTCTGCAGACCACCAAAATTTTCTTGTACACCACCAGTGGTCAACGTACCACCAGTTGGTGACCGCTGATTTACGCTATGAGCAGTGGCTCTCCTGACCCAAATCCAAAGGAATTTGTAGTCCTGTCCTGCTGATTGAATGGAGGATTTTATGCAAACCATCACACCAAATCCCAGTAAATCCACTGAAAATGTTATGCATTTAAAAACAAGATGTTTTCATTCCTGCAGCATTCTCCTAGCTAAGAGAACCACACTTTCCTGGGATTCTTCCCTTATTTATATCTCCATGCGATATATTGTTCTCTGTGCTTTGCTTCAATTCATTGAGTTTTCCAAATCTGAGGAATTGTAAGTAAACAAGTCAATACGACGAAGCCTAGGAAAAAGGTTGATCAATAGCTTTTAGAAATTGAATATAAAGTCAGATACTGGCAGGATTACCAATACTTACTCTTTATTTTGGGTATCCTGGTCCTCTTGAAATGCTTCTGTGACACAAGAGAGAAAAACCGTCTCTCCTAATGCTATCCCCATTATGGCTTAGATTTACTATGTCAGTTTATTGCTACAGAACAAATCACAGATTGAACTGTGGGATATGATGTTCTCCTGCCCACAAAGAGGAGAGTGTAACTGGAATATTACTCAGGGTACAGTATGAACAGGGAACAGGCTAAGGCAAGCTCATGCTGCCAACTGTAGGAAGGGTGTAAGGAACACTGTCTTCAACAGATCATCCTTTTTTTGTTCTAGCATTGCTTGAACGTGTGTCTGTGTGAGAGAGTGTGTGATTCCCTCTGTTTCATGGTCTTATTTGAGAACCGCATGTCTCATGCTTTGGGTGGATATAGTCAAGTGTGTATAGTCAAGGCTGTGGTTTTCCCAGTTGCAATGAAAGTTGGACCATAAGGAAGGCTGAGCACCAAAGAATGGAGGCCTTTGAACTAAGATGCAGGACAAGACTCCTGCGAATCCCTTGGACTGCAAGGCGATCCAACCAGTCAATCCTAGAGGAGATCAACCCTGGCTGCTCTTTAGAAGGCCGGATCCTGAAGATGAAACTCAAATAATTTGGCCACCTAATGAGAAGGAAGGACCCACTGGAGAAGAGCCCAATGCTAAGAACGATTGAGGGCAAAAGAAGAAGGGGACGACAGAGAATGAGGTGGCTGGGTGGAATAACTGAAACAGTCGGTGTGAGCTTAAATGGACTCCCAGGAATGGTACAGGACAGGAGGGCCTTGAGGAATTTTGTCCATGGGATTGCGATGGGTGAGATACGATTTCACAACTAACAACAACAACAGAACTATTCAGACCAGTCTTGGGGAAGATTATCCACTCAAAAAGGCTTTTTCTTTGCAAATGTTTTTGTATTGAAATCAGAAGTAAGAGGCAGCACTACGAATGCATCTGTCTATCTTTAACTGATCCTAGTCTTTCAGCAGTCCTTGACGGCCAAGAGACCATGTTTGTTTGGTTGATTGATTGGTTGATATAGCCGCCAATCTTGATTTTACATGACTCCATGCAGCTTACAGTAAACATGTTATCTATCTCTGTGAGATGTGCTCAATGGGTCTAACTGAAGAGAAACATGTATTACAGTGTAGATGCAGCTTCTCAACCCAGAATTGTAGATTCAGTTCAAGATATTTTATTCCTGAAGCAAAAGATAAATTATATCGGCATACAAGTGAAACCTCCATTTACTGGACTTCAATGCAATGGACTTTGCATATAAATTTCTCTGGAAATGTAATACATTTGCATAATGACATCAGCACGCAAATGACTTAAAATGATGCAAATGACATAATTTGCATCTCCTCAATTGGTGGTTGAATTGAATTTTCATTGCACGTAATAGGGGACAAAACTTGATCTCCAAATTTTTGCAAAATATTCATTCTATGCATATTAGGGCAGCAGGTACCTAGGAAAGTTGCATCCTTGCCATTACAAAGAACTCATCCATGTTTGATGCCTCATTTTGCCTACCTGTGGGATTGGTCTGGAAATTTGTTTTAAAACTAGGAAAAAATCCATTGTTTTTCCTCTAGAAAAGTGGCAAAAATTAATTATCCTTTATTATCATATACTTCATTGTGGCCATTTGAAAAAATGGAGCTTTATTACTATATTTATATTTATTATTTTCAATAGTGGTGAATATTTATAACACCTTCTTATTATTTTGTTTTTCTGAGGCAGTTTGCAATAGTTTACAAGAGACAAGAATGGACACACAAAACCTCTGCATCGAAAACACCAGAATTATATGCCATGAGTGAGCCATACCACTTTTGATGGAACCTTAGTTATAGCCGTGGTGGAACAGTGGTTAGAATGCAGTACTGCAGGCCATTTCTGCTGTCTGCTGACTGCCAGCAGTTTGGCAGTTCAATCCTTACCAACGTTGACTCAGGCTTCCATCGTTCTGAGGTCAATAAAATGAGGACCCAGCTTGTTGGGGGCAAGATGCTGATCTGTAAAACCACTTGGAGAGCACTGTAAAGCACTGGGAAGTGGTGCATATAAGTCTAAGTGCTATCGCTAAATGCTTTTGAGTAACATACTCTTCCAGTTGGAGACTACAAGAGAAACAGCCCTTTTATTGGATAGCTGGCTTATTTCATTTTCAAAGGAAGAGTAACCAGCTATAGAGTCTCCCGTTTACTGTATACCTTTGTACCTTGTCAGTTTGAATTCTCACAAAGGAGGTTAACTTCCTTGCCCATGCATTGCATCTGAAATCAGTTTTGCAGAAACAAGGCCAATAACACCCAAATATATGTCTCTCTCTCCTCCATATAATATTCAGATCGGCTGAATGCTTGTCGTCCTAAGACAGTGAAGGCAAACCTTTTTTTCCTTGAGTGCCAAAAGAACACACACATGTGCTATCGTGCATGTATGAGTGCCCAAACCCATAATTCTGCCGCATGAATCCCAGCGACTAGTTAGGTCCCACAGAGTTGGCCTTCTCCGGGTCCCGTCGACTAAACAATGTAATCTGGCGGGACCCAGGGGAAGAGCCTTCTCTGTGGTGGCCCCGACCCTCTGGAACCAGCTCCCCCCGGAGATTAGGGTTGCTCCCACCCTCCTTGCCTTTCGTAAACTTCTTAAAACTCACCTCTGCCGTCAGGCATGGGGGAATTGAGACATCTTCCCCAGGCCTATATAATTTATGTATGGTAAGTTTGTGTGTCTGTCTTGTTTTTAAATAAGGGTTTTTTAGATATCTTAAAAATATATTAGATTTGTTATTGTACATAGTTTTTATTATTGCTGTGAGCCGCCACGAGTCTACGGAGAGGGGCGGCATACAAATCTAATGAAGGAATTAATGAATGAATGAATGAATGAATGAATGAATGAATTAATTAATTAATTAATTAATTAATTAATTAATTAATTAATCATTCATTCATTCAATCAATCAATCAATGCCTGGGTAGGGTGAAAACTGTTTCCCTCGCCCCCTTCGAGGCTCTCTGAAGGCCAGAAACAGCCTATTTCCCAAGTTCTGGTGGGCCCACTAGGCTTGTATTTTGCCTTTCCCAGGCTCCAAAGGCTTCCCTGAAGCCGGGGGAGGTTAAAAATGCCCTTCCCCCATCCCCTGGAGGCTCCCTATAAGCCATAAACGCCCTCCCAGGGCCTCTGTGCGAGCCAAAAATCAGCTGGCCGGCACACACATGTACGTTGGAGCTGAGCTAGGGCAACAGCTCGTCTGCCAGCAGATATGGCTCCACGTGCCACCTGTGGCACCCGTGCCATAGGTTCACCGCCACTGTATCTGCTGCTCAGCTGTACATCTTTTGTTCTACATGCAGAGCACATCTGTTTCAGTTTCTGGCACATTTTGGGAAATGGAACAAATGCTGCAGCCCTATGCAAACTAAAATGGAAGGAAGTCCACCTAAGCTCCATCTGGCAAACTCCTGATGCTGAAGGTTTGTGTTTCATTTTCTACCCACACTTGGTCATTCCCTGACCACACTTGGAACATGGCATCCAGTTTTGGTTGCGTTTGTTTGTTTGTTTGTTTGTTTGTTCGTTCGTTTGTTCGTTCGTTCGTTCATTCATTCATTCATTCATTCGTTCAATTTTTATGCCGCCCTTCTCCTTAGACTCAGGGCGGCTTACAACATGTTTGCAATAGCACTTTTTAACAGAGCCAGCATATTGCCCCCACAATCCGGGTCCTCATTTTACCTACCTCGGAAGGATGGAAGGCTGAGTCAACCTTGAGCCGGTGATGAGATTTGAACCGCTGACCTTCAGATCTACAGTCAGCTTCAGTGGCCTGCAGTACATCACTCTACCTGCTGCGCCACCCTGGCTATATAGAAGAAGGACTAAAGGTGACATGATAGCGGTGTCCAAATAGATGACAGGTTGCCATGAAGAAGAGGGATCAAACTATTCTCCAAAACACCTGAAGGCAGAACAAGAAACAGTGGATGGAATTAATCAAGGAGTGAAGCAATCTAGAACTAGGGATAAATTTCCTGACTGTGAGAACCATTAATCAGTAGGAAAACTTCCCTGCAGAAGTTGTGGATGCTAGAGGTTTTTAGGAAGAGGTTGGACAACCATTTGTCTAAAATGGTATAGGGTCTCCTGCTTGGACTAGAAGACCTCCAAGGTCCCTTCCAATTTTGTTATCCTGTTCTTTTCAATTATTTTCTGCCCCCATCTTGCCAGGTCTCACTGACCAAAAAGGCAGTTCTCTATAATGCATTTAATGACAAGCTGATGAATCTTATCACCTTTTCATTTTCCTGTAATGCAGTCTACTGCTGTGTATTGATGGCTTTATGGAAATTAATGTAATGTCTAGATTCTATTAGCTGGCTCTCTAAACCTCTAACAAGGATAAGTACAGGGAGAATAATAAGCAAAAGTAGTTCCAGAAAAAGGAGGGGGATCTGTTGTTCAGCTTTCTACTGTGACAAAAATAGCAATTGATTAATTGCTTTCTCTTTCCAAATTGATGAATATGTAATTTGGTTGATGACTAGCGATGACTGGCATGAGTTCTCATGATTTTGGGGGGAATATAGCAAAAATAGGCGATCCCAAAACCTGCATAAAAAGATTCTTATGGGGATATAAATATTAGAAGATAGAAACAGACTACATATTGATTTTCTTTCTATGCAGTATAACAAATAAAATGTTCTATCTTTCCTTGCTTGCAATGAAATATGGGTAGTGTTAAACAATGTTATCATTTGTTTGGTTGTAACTTAGCAGGTACAGTAAATTTGGTTATTTGTGCTTTGTTTACTAAAGCCTGGTTAAACTAACTTAAATATCCTGTTTTCCCCAAAATAAGACATCCCCTGATAATAAGCCCAATCGGGCTTTTGAGTGCATGGCAATAAGGCCAAGCACTTATTTCAGGGTTCAAATATATATATAAGACAGGGTCTTATTTTTGTGGAAAGATGATAGTTAGGATAATGAATCGTTGGAATGACTTCAGTTGGACTGGAAGACCTCCAAGGTCCCTTCCAACTCTGTTGTTGTTGTGATTGCTGTTGTTCTTATCATCATCAAGAGTCTTGCATAATTTTTATTTAGTGCAAGACCTTTAGAGAAACTAAGAATGCCCTTCCATGGTTAGTCACCCTCCAGCTGGCATGAAGTGATCTAGGTGTCAGGTTTTGAGAAGCACAATTTAGAGCAATTATTCCACATTATTTTTCCATGGCAAACCATAATCCCTGATTCCCCCAAACCCAAACAAACAGGAAACCATGTCGATTGTGTACCTTTAATGTGGGCAAGACACCGGAGAACTGGAAGGTTAGACTGTTGGATTTTGCTTTCAGTATGCAACCAGGGTTAACACTCTCTAAGACAGGGCAATTAAAAAAAATATTTAGGGGGAACAGGACATTTTTGTAATGTGTATTAGTCTGTCAAACATGTACCAGATAGCCGGTACAAATATAAACATGCATATGAATGAAATAAATGTATACAAATAAATGGGGACAATAGGACAGGGACAGTGGGCGCAAGTGATGGGCTCCTTTGGGAAACGGTCAGGTACATAGAACCAGTAGAAAAAAAATGATTTTTTCCCCCTTTTTCCCCCTTCTGGGCTATGGTTATCTCAGTAAATGAGGTTGAATGTGTATAATATTAAAAGAGCTGTGTGTGCGTATATGTGTGTACATACACATACAGTTTATATTGCAGATAATGTATATTTTTGTGTGCCTGTGTGTAATATACGGCATACAGTATATACATAGCATTAAATGTTTTGGATGTTCAATAATAGTAAATAGTTAGGGAAATTGTATCTCTTTGAGGCGAGGAGAGGCCAGGCACCCTAACCCTGACCCAAACCCTTGACGTAAGTGACGTCAAGTTTGTTTGTTTGTTTGTTTGTTTGTTTGTTTGTTTGTTTGTTCGTTCGTTCGTTCGTTCGTTCGTTCGTTCGTTCGTTCGTTCATTCATTCATTCATTCATTTATTCATTCATTCATCTGATTTCTATGCCGCCCAATCCCAAAGGACTCAGGGCGGTTTACAACAATAGTACAATACAAATATACATAGATACCAAACAATAAAAAAGAAGTTGACCACCTGTAAGCCAGTCACATGACCTTTAAGCCACCCCCGGTCACATGATCACCAAGCCCCTCATGCTAGCACAGGAATTTTGGGAGTTGAAGTCCACATGTCATAGAAGAGCCAACTTTACCAATCCCTGGTCAAGCCACTCCCACCTGGTCACATGGCCAACAAGCCACACCCAGAACATAAGCCACGCCCACAGTGTGGTAGTAAAATATTTTGGAGCCCTTCACTGGCGGGCAAGCAGATGCACTGATGCACCCCCCCTTTTATGGACCTCTCAGGAATGGGGTGAGGTCCACGGTAGACAGTTTGAAGTTGAAGCTGTGAGGGTTTTAGGATGTAACAACGGAGTCGGGTAGAGCATTCCAGGTGTTGAGCACTCTGTTGCTGAAGTCGTATTTTCTGCAGTCAAGTTTGGAGCGGTTTACCTTTGTATCGATTGCCCGTGTATTATTGAAATTGAAGCTGAAGTAGTTGTTAACAGGTAATATGCTGTAGCAGACAATTTTGCATAGAATGCTTAGATCAGACCACCGGCGGCACAATTCCAGGTTGTCCAAGTTTCCAACTTCCAAGTCTTTCAAATTTTGAAAAACTAAAAATATTTTAGTTCGATATTTTGTAAGGTAGAAGAAGCACTATTAAAAAAAGCATTATGAATAAGCAATACCCAGTTAATTCTGCTTTGAAGATCAAGGGAGGTTATGGGGTCACCAGTGAGTACAATTAAATCATGTGTAAAATAGCTTTTGAGAGTTCTCCTGATTTCTCTAACAGTGCTCAAATCTCTGAATTCTATCTCTGCTGCATCTTGCAGATGGTTATCTGGAGGCAAGAAAGGATGTTAAAATTGTCATAATTATCTCTCTTTACATCTGGACAATTTGTATAAGCTTCAGTTTAATGACCATTTAGTTTGGAGCTGATCTGTTACTATTTATGAACACACATGTATGGATTTGGGCAATGCAGTTTTATGTTCTCTTTGCAAACATCGGGCGATAGAAACTCTTCCGAAACTGTAGAGTACAAGAGTAAGCAATATGGTGTCCATGAACATCAATGTCCTAATGCTAAATGGCTCCCTCAGTATAACTTATTAGCTTCTATAGTGTTTTTATTTTATTTTTTTAAAAAATATGGACAGCTGCATCCTGCAAAGCAAATTGCCTCCAATATAAACTTTGAATCATTATTTAGAAAGATGCCTCTATGCCCCATTTGTGTTCTTAGAAAATTAAAATGATAGGTAGATACAACTCAATGCTTTTTTTTTGGAAGGGAGGGGAAGAAGGGAGGGTAGAAGCGGTGTGTGTGTGTTCAGGAGAACCTCTAGTTAAGATTCTGTGCAGTTTGGAGAACCCCCAAATCCCACTCCTAGCTGGTCTCTTCTGCACCTGTCCTCCCAGGAGTCCCCAATGCGTGTGAAGGCTCGAGGAGGGCAAAAAATGGGCCTACCAGAAGATCTGAAAGGCCACAAATGGGCCCGTTTTCAGCCTCCAGAGGGCCACCAGAGCCTGGGGAGGCTGCTCTCACCCTCCCAGAGGCTCGAGGAAACCCTCTGGATCCCAAGGAGGGCAAAGACACCCCTCGCTATGGTGCAGGAGGCTGATTAGGCCACGGCCACCCAGCAACCAGGTAGACAACCCCTTTGAAGTCCTCCCCTGGGTGAGAGAGTGGGAAGGAGGACTGGGGGAAGAGAATGAATGAATGAATGAATGAATGAATGAATGAATGAAGGAAGGAAGGAAGGAAGGAAGGAAGGAAGGAATCAGAATTATGGGGGGAGAGGAAGGGAGACAGAAGAAGGGAAGGAAGAAGGAAGGAAAGAAGGAATGAATGAAGGAAGGATGGATGGAAGGAAGGAAGGAAGGAGGGAGGGAAGGAGGGAAGGAAAAACCTGGGATCTAAACAAGCTAGTGAGGGCATTCTCATTTGTTTTCTTCTGACTAATGTTTTGTGCAGCCATCTTTTGAAGGGTAAATCCGATGCATGGCAGTTTAATGTTCACCTGAATAATTTTGATAATATGGATTATATACACAAACTCATGGAAAGGGGAATGATATACGTATAAAATTAAGGGTGTGAAATTCATCATGTCTATATGAAAAGCCGCCCCGAGTCTTCGGAGAGGGGCGGCATACAAATCCAAATAATAAATAAATAAATAATAAATAAAATAAATAATAAATTGTCATTTAATAGCATGTTGAAGTTTGCTATACATTTTCCTTCATTTCTGGAAATGAATATCAATTGTCCTTCATTTTTTAAAATAAAAGTCTTCTTGTTCTCATTCTTTGACTTATCTCCCCAATAAAAGTTTCAAGATATACAGTGAACCCTCGATCATCGCGAGGGTTCCGTTCCAGGACCCCACGCGATGATCGATTTTTAGCGAAGTAGCGGTGCGGAAGTAAAAACACCATCTGCGCCTGCGCAGATGGTGTTTTTGCTTCCACTGCCGCCCGCCCTTCGCCCGCCCACCCCGTTGCTCGCGCCCGCCCACCCCGTTGCTCACGGTTGCTGGGGCCGCTTCCCAGCTGGGGAGCCGAGCTAGGGAGTCCCCACCGTGCGCGCGTTGCTGGGGAAAGCGCGCGCGCTTGGGGAATCCCTAGCTCCGCTTCCCAGCTGGGGAGCGGAGCTAGGGATTCCCGAAGCGCGCGCGCTTTCCCCAGCAACGCGCGCGCGCGTGGAGACTCCCTAGCTCGGCTCCCCAGCTGGGGAGCGGAGCTGCGATGTCCCCAAGCGTGCGGGCACCGCCCGCCCGCCCACGCTGTTGCTGGGGCCGCTTCCCAGCTGGGGAGCCAAGCTAGGGAGTCCCCACCGCACGCGCGTTGCTGGGGAAAGCGCGCGCGCTTGGGGAATCCCTAGCTCCGCTTCCCAGCTGGGGAGCGGAGCTAGGGATTCCCCAAGCGCGCGCGCTTTCCCCAGCAACGCGCGCGCGGTGGAGACTCCCTAGCTCGGCTCCCCAGCTGGGGAGCGGAGCTGCGATGTCCCCAAGCGCGCGGGCACCGCCCGCCCGCCCACGCTGTTGCTGGGGCCGCTTCCCAGCTGGGGAGCCGAGCTGGGGTGTCCCCGCGCGTGCCGCCCGCCCGCCCACGCCGTTGCTCGCGCCGCCGCTGGGGTCTTACGGGGGCAAGAGGGGGAAGACCCAGGGAAGCCTCTGCCCGGCGGGGAAACTCCAGCATCTACGCATGCGTGGAAGGGCACGCATGCGCAGATGGTGGAGTTTACTTCCGGGTTTAAAACTCGCGAAATAGCCCTTTCGCGATCCTTGAGGACGCGAAACTCGAGGGTTCACTGTATTTACTCCAATATCCTTTTTAAAAAAAATTGCCTACAGTTGTTGGCTTTTAACATTATGTGATGTACCTTTTTTTTTGCTTAGAGGTTCGTTTGATCAGAGAAAAATGAATGGTAACAGATTGTGATTCTATCACTTATTGCACTGAGAATTTTAATGGAGGCAGAAGATTCAGATTTGGTTCCAGCGGGGTTTACGGCAGAATTCTTTTATAGGCCTATTCATATCTGCCTCCTACCGAAGGTGTCGGTGACAGAATCGGATTCGGTGCGTGTAACACATATGCTCTGCTATTGAGTGAAGCCCCCACCCAGCAGTCTTTCATCTATTAATTTGCTCCTGCATTATATCTTTGCATCAGTCGGGTTTTATTCCCCCTGCCAAAAGCGGATACTTTTGTGAATATCGGCTCTGAGGGCTGAAATGATAGGAATGTGTTTGTGCATTTGTCTGCTTTTCTAAAAGGCGTCGCTGAAAGCTTTCTGGAACGGGAAACTTTAAAGCTCAAAAGGATTTGTTCATTTTAGCAGGTGGCTGGTATGTGAGCACAGCATCCTTCCCAGACTCTCAGATTCCACAGGCTTGGCTGTTCATCTCCGTCTGGCGCGTTTAACTCCCCAAAGCCTCGGTGGTGCAGTGGTTAGAGTGCAGTGCTGCAAGCTACTTCTGCTGATCACCGGCTGCCAGCAGTTTGGCAGATTGAATCTCAGTAGGCTCAAGGTTGACTCAGCCTTCCATCCTTCCAAGGTCGGTAAAATGAGGACCCAAATTGTTGGGGGCAACACGCTGACTCTCTGTAATGATCATGTGATCCGTGGGTGGCTTAAAGGTCATGTGACTGGCTTAAAGGTGGCCAACTTGATGTCACGCATGTCAAGGGTTTCGATTAGCGTTAGGGTGCCTGGCCTCTCCTTGCCTCAAAAAGATACAATTTCCCTATCTATTTTACTATTACTGAACATCCAAAATATACTATTTAATTCTATGTATGTATGCCATATGTGTACATACATACTATACACAGGCACATAAAAATATACATTATCTACTATATCTCCTTATCTCATTTATCTTTTCTTCCTTCCAAATTTGTTCACCTATACTTTTAAATCTTTTTTTATTCGTTTCTTTAGTTATATTACTACATATCTATTCTCTTTGATGTGTATTATGTATTAGACTGACTAACTAACTAACTAAATAAATAAACAAACAAACAAACAAATAAATAAACAAACTGCTTAGAGAGGGCTGTAAAGCACTGGGAAGCGGTGTGTAAGTCTAAATGCTATTTGTATTATTCCTCTTTATTTTTCTTCTCATACATTCTTAATGGCTGCATTCAAGCCAGTGTGAATTTGCTAATCTCTTTAAAATATAGTGTTTTCCCCTCCCTACTCGTTTGCACTATCCTTCAGTTCAGTTCTTTAATTTCCATTCCCATAATGTGCCTATCTCTCATTTTCTCATTTTTCTTTCTTTTCTTTCCTTCTTTTTGGCTGCTCCAATATTTCCTAGCTTCAGATACAGGGTCATTTGCTCCTTTTTCTTCATTGGTTATCCCATTTCCCTGATCAAATCTCAGCAGGCTCAAGGTTGACTCAGCCTTCCATCCTTCCAAGGTCCGGTAAAATGAGCACCCAGATCGTTGGGGGCAAGATGCTTACTGTCTATAAACCGCTTAGAGAGGGCTGTAAAGCACTGTGAAGCGGTATATAAATCTAAATGCCATTGCTATTGCTAAAGTAGGGGAAAGACTGCAGGAGGGCTGACCTGGTCAGATCATGACTGCAGTTGGACTGGGGAAGCGATTGCCAATGTTGCTGCTGCTTTCGCTCTATATGACATGGAATAGAATAGAATAGAATAGAATTCTTTATTAGCCAAATGGTGTGATTGGACACACAAGGAATTTGTCTTTGGTGCATATGCTCTCAGTGTACATAAAAGAAAAGATAGAGAGTGTTGTAAAGCACCATGAAGTGATATATAAGTCTAAGTGCTATTGCTATTTGCCTAGACATAGAACTTTTGAAAGCAGAAGGAAGCCTGCTCTTTGGGTTACTTTCTGGCATATGATACAATATTGTATGTGATACGGTTGTTCTGGGGAAATTTCATGTGATACTGTAACATGATATGAAATAGTCATGTGGTGGATTATTTTTTAATGTAGAGGCATTACTCACCAGACGCAAATGAACAGTAGGACATTTTCTCATTTCTGAATGATATAATAATGATTGGAAAAATGAGGGCTGAGTTGAACCATCACTTGAAGTCTCAACTATTCAGAGTCTTCCCTGCAGTTAGAAATACTTCACTCCCTTTTTACAGGGAGTAACTATCCCTCCAGAGGCTAGTGCTTCAAATCACAGGTAGAGATTTGAGATTTAACTCCACCTGGGAAAGGGAATTTCAGCAGAGGGATCTCTTGATTCGTTCACTGACATTCCTAAGAGATGTCTTGATTCATGATGGCAGAAGTTCTCCATCTCTGCTGTAGGACCTCAAGATTTGAAGAATGGCCAGGGGAGACATGATAGCAGTTGTTCCCATATCTCAGGGGTTGCCACAAAGGAGGCAGGCTATTCTCCAAAGTATCTGAGGGTAGAACAAGAAGCAATGGATAGAAACTAAACAAGGAGAGAAGCAACTTAGAATTAAGGAGACATTTCCTGACAGTTAGAACAATTAATCCATGGAACAGCTTGCCTCCAGAAGTTGTGAATGCCCCAAACACTGGAAGTTTTAAAGCAGATGTTGGATAACCATCTGTCTGAAGTATTGTAGAGTTTCCTGCCTAAGCAGGGGGTTGGACTAGGTCTTCAAGGTCCCTTCCAACTTGTTGTTGTTGTTGTTGTTGTTGTTGTTATTATTATTATTATTATTATTATTATTATTAGTGTCCTAGAATATTGTTGCAAGATCCAATCTGGATCCATCATCATGGCCGGAGGTTTTGTCTTCCTTATTTTCGGACTCGTGCTGGAGCCCATCTTCAGAGAACTTCTCCCTAGCACAATGCATGTTTGGGGGTTCATCTATGTGTGGTATTTATATGGTGCCAATCAACGTCCCAAAAGCTGCAGACAACCAGGCACCATATAAATAGCACACATAGAATAGCCCAAAGCACACACTGTGCTAGAAAGAAGTTTTCCGAGGATGGGCTCCAGCATGAACAATCCAAATACTCAGAAGATAAAACTTCTTGTCCAGGTGACCGACCCAGATTGGATCATGTATGTCTTTGCTTTGCTTTAGGTCCTATGATTAATTTTATTACCAAGAAAACTTCTTGTCCAGAAGTTCTTGGCATCGGACCAGAATATCTCCGAGACCGCCTTCTGCCGCACGAATCCCAGCGACCGGCTAGGTCCCACAGAGTCGGCCTTCTCCGGGTCCCATCGACCAAACAATGTCATTTGGCGGGACCCAGGGGAAGAGCCTTCTCTGTGGGGGCCCTGACCCTCTGGAACCAGCTCCCCCCACAGATCAGAATTGCCCCCACCCTCCTTGCCTTTCGTAAGCTCCTTAAAACCCACCTCTGTCGTCAGGCATGGGGGAATTGAGATATCTCTTCCCCCCAGACCTATGCAATTTATGTATGGTATATTTGTGTGCATGTTTGGTTTTTAATAAGGGTTTTTAGTTATTTTAAATATTAGATTTGTTATATGTTGTTTTATTATTGTTGTTAGCTGCACCGAGTCTACGGAGAGGGGCGGCATACAAATCAAATCAGATCAAATCAAAAAGTAAAGTAAAGTAAAGTAAAGTAAAGTAAAATAATAAATAAAATAAAATAAAATAATAAAATAAAATAAAATAAAATAATAAAATAAAATAATAAAATAAAATAAAATAAAATAAAATAAAATAAAATAAAATAAAATAAAATAAAATAAAATAAAATAAAATAAAATAAAATAAAATAAAATAAAATAAAATAAAATAAAATAAAATAAATAAGGTTCACCAGAAGCTATTTTGTGAGAATTACATGCAAATGTTAAAAAAAAGAACCCTAAGAGGAGGGCTTATTTTATTCTGTGGAAATGCAGATGATTTTTAATTGGGTGGCAGCAAGAGAGAGATAAATAAAAAAGAAATTGGGAGTCTTAGATAAATAGGCACTACATGTAAACTCTTGGACACATACTGTTGCTAATGATGCAGCTGAATGGTTGCTTAGGTCTGAAAATAGACAGGAGTAATGAGGGTCGGTAGGAACAGCGAAGAGACACTTGAACACCATGCTTTGATTCCTCTTTGATATAAAGGATGATCTTCATTAACTCCAGTTTTGTCCCTTCCTTTGTGGGAAAATTAAAAGCCAATAGCTTCTCAGTGTCTTTTTGTTATCTGATGGATGGGTGGCAATGTTCATAACCTGTGCTTTTTGCCAGGAATCATTAAATGCTGTAAACGATTCTGAAGGTATTTTCATGTGTGAGAGAGAGAGAGAGGGAAGGAGAAAGAGAGAGAAAGAGGGAGAGAGATTGCTCCAATCGGAAGGAGAGAATACATTGGTTTGTTTTAACATCATCTACATCTGACATTCCAGAGAGAGTGCCACTGAGAAAGCCAGAGCAATGTAGTAGGATGAAGGTACTCAATTAGAAATGGTAAGCTCAGGGTGACTTAATAATAATAATAATAATAATAATAATAATAATAATAATAATAATTATTATTATTATTATTATTATTATTATTATTATTATTATTATTTATTAGATTTGCATGCCTCCCCTCTCCAAAGACTCGGGGCGGCTCACAACAACAATAAACAATGCAGTACAAATCCAATATTTATTTATTTTATTTATTTTATTTATCCGATTTTTATGCCGCCCTTCTCCTTAGACTCAGGGTGGCTTACAACATGTTAGCAATAGCACTTTTTAACATAGCCAGCATATTGCCTCCACAATCCAGGTCCTCATTTTACCGACCTTGGAAGGATGGAAGGCTGAGTCAACCGTGAGCCAGTGATGAGATTTGAACCGCTGACCTACAGATCTACAGTCAGCTAATAATAATTAATAAATCAATAATTAAAACTATAGCTAAAAACCCACAGTCAATACTACCCAATCTTAACCACACATAGCCAAAAAGGGGATACATCAATTACCCCATGCCTGGCGACATAGATAGGTCTTCAGAGTCTTGCAGAAGGCGAGGTGGGTGGGGGCAGTTTGAATCTGCAGAGGGAGTTGATTCCAAAGAGCCGGGGCCACCACAGAGCAGGCTCTTCCACTGGGTCCCGCCAGATGACATTGTTTAGTCGACGGGACCCAGAGAAGGCCAACTCTGTGGGACCTAATCGGCCACTGGGATTCATGCGGTAGAAGGTGGTCCTGTAGGTATTCCATAGGACTTAAGTCTACTCATTCATTCCCTAGATCAGTGATGGTGAACTTTTTTTGACTCAGGTGTGCACGCACATGTACCTATACCAGTGTTTCTCAACCTTGGCAACTTGAAGATATTTGGACTTCAACTCCCAGAATTCCCCAGCCAGCGAATGCTGGCTGGGGAATTCTGGGAGTTGAAGTCCAAATATCTTCAAGTTGCCAAGGTTGAGAAACACTTACCTATACCCATACCATGCCCCCATGCATGGGCCTCATTGAAGCCTCTGGACTCCTGAAGCCTGAGGATGGTGAAAAACAGCCAAACGGGCAGATGGAAGTTTGGAAATTAACTTCTGGTTGGCCCATAGGGCTGGTGGGCTGTTTTTGTTTTGCCCATCTCCAGAGTTCCGGGAAGCCTCCTAAAGCCTTGGGATGGCAAAAAATGGCCCAATGGGGGCAACTAGAAGTTTGTTCCAGTTGGCCCATTTGGCTGTTTTTTGCCATCCTCGGGGTTTAGGAGGCTTATCTGAAGCCTGGAGAGAGCAAAAACAGCCGAATAGAAGGTCAAAAATCAGCTGGCCAGTGTGCTCGTGCATGCTGGAGCTGACATGGGGCAACATCTTGCATGTCCTCAGATAGGGCTCCATGTGACACCTGTGTCATTGATTCCCCATCACTGCTCTCAATCATTTTACTTGCATTGAACCCACTCTATGAATTACGCTGCATAACCTTCAGCGAGGGAAGCCTCCCTGCACTACATTGATTTGGGCTGATTATATCTGGCATATTACAAAGTCAGGCACATTACCAAGTCCGTAAAATAGGGCTTATTTTTTTGCCTTGCTTTGTTTTGTTGCTCCATAGAAAGCACAAAGAGATTCAGATCCTCTTTGGATGTTTGTGCCTGCATGTGTATGTAAGGACTAATTAAATCAGATTTGTGATGCAAAAGAAGGGGCACTAACCCTTTTGTCTGTGCCAAATTCCCATGCAGGAATCCCCCCTCCTCCTCCTCCTCCTCCCCCTCTCTCTCTTCCCCCAAGTTGTGATTTGCATCATTGCAGAAAATCAAAGGCAATTTAGGGAAGGAACTGGGGATCCATCAAACCATTTCGAGGAAAGGTTAATTTTGCTAAATTACAACCCCAGGTAAATTCGATTCGGCTCCATTTCGACCTCGTGTTTTGAGTTTCCCAAAGAGAGCGCACAAAAAGAGACTGGCTTTAACAAAAATGTCTCTTTAATAAATAAAAGGGGCTGCATCCTAAGAACAAAAGAACATCTTTCCCAGGTTATTTATTCTGTTTATTGTATTTCACCCTTTTATATTGTCGGCTACTGAGGTCTTTTGGTGGGTTTACAATTGAAAGATAAAAAAAATCAAGTTCAAGAACATTAAAATAAAGTAACATATTCTAGAATTAAAAGCATTCTGTGTCATTGATTCCCCATCACTGCTCTCAATCATTTTACTTGCATTGAACCCACGCTATGAGTTAAGATTCAAAGTTACTTTTAGAAGTGATTTAATTCTGCCAACTCAGTAAACACCAATAGAGAAGCACGTATCCTGATTTCTTAAGAGGCAAGGAACTGTGGACAACCTCCTCAAATGGCTTCACTGTATATGATGCTGCTGCTGCTGCTGCTGCTGATGACGATGATGATATCATCCATTCAGTCATGTCAGACTCTGGGCAATTCAATGGGCCAGGTCTCTCCACATTTTCCAATCTTGTACTGCTTCTTTGAGTTGTTTTATGCTCTGGCTGGTTATTATCTATAAAGCCCTACATGGCTCAGGCCCAGGCTATCTATGGGACCGCCTCTTGCCACATACCTCCCAGAGACCAACAAGAACACACAGAGTTGGTCTCCTCCAGGTACTGTCGATTAAGCAAAGCAGGTTGGCAGGACCACAGGGGAGGGCCTTCTCTGTGGCTGCCCCAGCCCTATGAAACCAAGTACTCCCCCGACGTCCCCACTGCTCCCACCCTACTGGCCTTCCGTAAGGCCACAAAGACCTGGCTCTGCCAGCAGGCCTGGGGGCCATGAATTGTACATCTTTCATGGCCAAACGGTATGAATGGTGTGTATGTATGTGATTATGTCTTTTTATAATAAATGGGTTTTATCTATCATGAGGTTAGCTTTAGATATTATATTCAACTTCTCTTATTTCTTTGTATCTTTTGTATTGTATTATTATTTTGTAAGCCACCCTAAGTCCTTCGGGATTGGGTGGCATAGAAGTCCAATCAATCAATCAATCAATAAATAAATAAATCAACAAACTCTGAAGAAGGGTTTTTTCAGCCCTAACGAGGCGCTAGCGATCTTCCCGGCTTGCAGGATTTTTTCATTGCTACTCCAAAGAAGTTTTTCCCAGCCTTTTGCAGGCTTGTTTTCATTGCTACTCCCCCCAAAGAAGATTTATTTTCTGCATAAACAGGGGATAAAATAATGTGCTGAAGCTGATCAGACTAAGGACACTAGTCAGATGAATATCTGGTAGGTAGATTTTTCCTCCCTATTTTTCTGCCCCAAAACTAAGGTGTGTCTTATACCCCGGTGCGTCTTATACTCTGAAAAATATGGTAGTTACTTCCTCTGGAGATTCACTCTGCCCCCACCAACCTTGCCTTCCATAAGAGTCTTAAGACTCACCTAAGTCTCCAGGCTTGGGGCCATTAGGTCTCAGCCCCCTGGCCAACGAAATGAGATATATATTGTATGATCGAACTCGTATTATTTTAAAAAAATATTAGATTTTTAGATTATAATTTTAAATTTAGTTAGATTTGCCGTTGTACTGTATTGTTATATTATATGCTGTTAGCCGCCCCTAACCCTAATCCTACAAGGGTTACATACAAATCAGATCAAATCAAATCAAATCAATCAATCAATCAATAATCCCATAACAGCCAATTCACTTACGTCTGTAGTAACTAAGCTTGCTAGATCCATCACTAAAGTAGCCGCAGGAGAATTGCCATTTCTGATTGTACTAAAATAGCAGAACCAGGTCTACTCCAGACGATTGCCTTCCAAGCTGCATGTAAAGGTTAATTCATTTACATTAATATTACAAGCTAAAGTGGAAATGCTATTTTTTTTTCAAACTTCCCATTTGCTTTAGTGCATTCATAGGTAGGTGAGCATCAGGGGTGGGTTGCTACCGATGCGGTCGGCAACTGTACACCAGTAGCAGCCGCCAGATGGCACAATTTTCATGTGACCGCTCGAGTGCCATTCCTTCGGCCCCGCCATCTTTTTTCTTTTCTTTTTGGTATTATTTGCCTCCTACGCTTGCGCAGAAGCATAATCTCTTGAGCGAATGCCCATGCATATGAGATTTTGATGATTTTTTTTTTGCTTCTGCGTATTGTTCAGCCGGGCTCTATGGCAGTGTTTCCCAACCTTGGCAACTTGAAGATATTTGGACTTCAACTCCCAGAATTCCCCAGCCAGAGAATGCTGGCTGGGGAATTATGGGAGTTGAAGTCCAGATATCTTCAAGTTGCCAAGGTTGGGAAACACTGCTCTATGGTATGAGCCGAAAATTCAAGAGTAAAAAATTCAAACACACACACTTGAAAATTCAAAAACAATGTTTTTTTAATCACAAAATTCAAAAGAAACAAAGCATCCTTTTTGTATGGCAAAGAGCACTCTTCCCAAACCCAACTTGTAGGCTGTAAAAAAACCCTTAAGCAGTCCTTAAGTACTTAGCTAGCAGCTGTGAAGAAACGTAGCCCTCCTTCTTCCACGAGTTGAAACACACACACTTTGCTCTGCCTTGGTTTCAAAGTCTTGAAAAATCAATTAACAGAGTCCTGAAATAGCAAGTCACGGTCCAAACCAGTACGATCAGATAATCTCCACACTGTGAGGCCAGCACTCTGCCAATTTAACAGCAGCCCTAATTATTTGAACCCCACCCAGCCACAGGTGGACTCAATTATCTCCTATAATACTTTTGAAGCTGTTCACTCCTATGCATAGCTCTACGCATGCGTGGGTCTATCATTATTTCCTCATCCGAATCTAAGGAAGATAAAGATGATTGACTTCTTCCTGGGCTGTCTTCCAAGCCCCCCTCCTCCATCTCACCGTCACTTCCTTCTGCAGAGGACAATTCACCGTCTGACTCTGTCGGCAGCAAAACAGGCCTGTGACATGTTGATGTTTCCCCCGCATCCACCTCCTCAGTCCTTGGGGCAGGAGCTGGGCCAGGGCTAACCACAACACTGCATGCCAAAAATCACCAATATCTCACATGTGTGTCCTCACATGAGATTTTGGCGTGTTTTTGCATGAAAGCGAAACCATGCTGGGGACACGTGACAAAAAGCCAGCACTGTCCAAATGATCATGTAGCCAGCATGATTCAACGCCGAAGGTGTATGGAGTGATGTTACCTTCCTAGCAAAGTGGTCCCTATTTTTCTACTTGCATTTTTATGTGCTTTCAAATTGCTACATTGGCAGAAGTTGGGACAAGTAATGGGAGCATACTTTATTACGCGGCGCTAGGGATTTGAACCGCTGAGCTGCTGACCTTTCTGGTTGACAAACTCAGCATTTTAGTCAATAAGCCGCCGCATCCCCTTATCATGGATAGATTGTGCCAAATCAACATGGTCTCTTTTATGATTGACTGATTGATTGATTGATTGATTGATTGATTGTTAGAGTTGAAAGGGACCATGCAGGTCATCAAGTCCAACCCCCTGCCTGAGCAGGAATGCTAAAGCACCCCAGCCAAGTTTTTTTAAAAACAAAGTAGCCAGTTTAATTGACTATGAGATTTCCATAGTATTCCTTGAGTTTAACAAATCATTCAACCAAAGTATGGGTTTTTAACTAGAGAAGCTTTCAAAATGTGGGCTGGACAATGCCATTAGAGGGCATGTCAGTGATTCCCTGACAAAATGGAAAGAAGTGTCTATTGGTGTACCAATGTGATTTATTCTATGCCCTGTGTTGTTTGACATATTTATTAATAATTTGAAGGAGGGCAATCAGAAAATATTTATGGCTTACTTATGTTTTTGCTTCCTGCTTCGGTGTGTTTTTTGCATGAAAGCGAAATCATGCTGGGGACACGAGCATGCATACCTGTCTATCACATGCATGGAGCACACCAGTAGCAGCAGGGAAGAGCAATTCGCCCTTGGTGAGCATAGTAGTGTAAACTGTAATTAATCAACACCACTGTGTAAATTTATATTGACTTTGCATGTGTCTAGTGCAGTGTTTCCCAGCCTTGGCAACCTGAAGATATTTGGACTTCAACTCCCAGAATTCCCCAGCTAGCGAATGCTGTCTGGGGAATTCTGGGAATTGAAGTCCAGATATCTTCAAGTTGCCAAGGTTGGGAAACACTGGTCTAGTGAGCCTGTGGCAGGCCTGTGCAATTTATGCTAAAACAGAACGTTTGTGCTCCATGCACTTTACCCATTTCATTCTAGCAGCTTTCCAAACTCCATGTGCTTCAAACCATTAGGGTTTTCGTGTTTTGCTTTGCTTGGCTTTGTTGGTATAGGAATTTTGAATAAATGAACCTAGTTAAATAACAGTAACATTTCAGTAACATAACATTGTAACATAACAAAAGTAACATAACATCACCGCCCTGAGTTGCTTGGAGAAGGGCGGCATAAAAATCTCAGTAATACATAATAAATAATAAATAAACATTTATTCCAGAACAACAGAAATTCAAGGAATAGAATAAAATTCTTTATTGGCCAAGTGTGACTGGACACACAAGGAATGTGTTGGTGCATATGTTCTCAGTATAGATTTGTCAAGAATCATGAGGTACAACACTTAATGATTGTCATAGGGGTCAAATAAGCAATGAAGAAACAATCAATATTAATAAAAATCTTAGGATACAAGCAGCATGTTACAGTCATACAGTCCTAAGTGGGAGGAAGTAGGTGATAGGAATGATGAGAAAAAACTAGTAGAAATAGAATGCAGACTTAATAAAACGTTTGACAGTGTTGAGGGAATTATTTGTTTAGCAGAGTGATGGCGTTTGGGGAAAAACTGTTCTTATGTCTAATTGTCTTGGTGTAGCGACGTTTTGAAGGTAGGAGTTGAAACAGTTTATGTCCAGGTGATAAAGATAACCAGAAGATATGTGCCATAGACTTCCTGGTTCTGTTTCAGTTAGTTTTCATCCCTACCTGCCTTCTTCTCTATTTTTTTATACACAGTATTCTTCATTCTGTGTTATCATTAAATGAATTGGTGGCTTGTTGTGTAAATATATAGTTGTTCTGTTTTGTTCATTCAAAACCCAGCAAGATTCTACTCAACCAAGGCAAAACCAGCTCTTCACTTATCTCTCATAAGCCATAGAGACAATTGTGACATCCTCCCCATCCCCCCACTTAACGAAGTCAACAAAAACTCTTAGATTCTCTAAATAGGCAGGTAGGTTGATCCAAAGTACCATCTGGTTAATGGCTTCTATATTTCAAATACCACAGTCATTTGGTTATGTTCATATAAGTCAATTCTCCAGGACTCCCCTGGTTTCCCTGGAAGCAACTCAGAAGTGAACAAAATGCTTCTAGTAGTTTGTTCTGAACATGCTAAGAGGCAGGTGTTGTCTTCACATCTTCCGTTTTAAACAGATTTAGATCAGGAAAGGGATGAGCTGCAGGGCCTCCACTACAGATGCCAAGATGATTTGTCAATGTCAGGGAAAACATGGTTGTCTTATGCGGTAGATGTATGGCATGGATTCTGTATGACTTAACTCACCCCATTTCTTTAATTATTTTCTGTTCTTGGATTGGGCTTCGAAGACCTTCCCTTCCAACTTCTCTTACTTACAAAAAAACCCACAGACTCCTCAAGTTCCTTAGGCACCGAGAACTAAATTTGGCTACCGATTCACATGGGAAGAAATGACACAGAATTAGTCCTGAAGACACTACGTTGGGACTGTGAAGCACCAGGCAGGAGGATTAAAATTGTGCACATTAAAACAGCTGGCTAGCAGATGATACCAACGGGAACGGTTTGGATGCTGATGATGGGATGCTTTTTTGGAGATGAGGGACGCTTGGCAGGAGATGAGAACTGGAAAGAATATGTCTGGAAAGTGCCTTGCGAGGCCGATCCGGTGGGCTTCACCCTGAATGTTTTGAGGAAGGGGAGGGAGAGACTGAAAAATAGCTCAATGCCAAGTTGAGGGAGCAAGATATGAAAGTGCCAAGTAAACTTGGGAGCATGGTAGGTTACAGGACTAGAATGGAAAATGTGTGTAATAACCCAGGAAGTGTACCAGCAAGAAATAAATATTTACCAAGAATAAAAATAAAAAAAGAGAAAGAAAAGTTTAAGTACAAAGAGAACTTAAGTTCACAAGGAAGCCAAAAGCCATAAAAAGGGCTTTTGGGGCTGTGTCAACAGCAAATGGAAGAAAAAGGAAGGGATGGGTTTAGTAAAAGATGATAAGATAGTAACGAATAATGATGAGAGGAGTAAGAGTTTCTCACATCCGATGTTGTTTTGGTTTTCTGAATGGGGAAATGTGTCCAATGGGCCTAAGATGAGCAGTTGACAAAAAGTGGAAGCAGATGTATCTGGAGATTCTCGTCATCCTAGTCATAGTGAGATTAGATTATTATTAGAGTTGGAAGGGACCTTGTAGGTCATCTAGTCCAACCCCCTGCTCAAGCAGGAGTTTCTCCACCCTTTCGGACAAATACCAGTCCAGTCTCCCTTTGAAAATCTCAAGTGTTGGAGATCTCACAACCTCCACAGGCAAGCTGTTCCACTGGTTGATCGCTCTCTCACTGTCAGAAAGTTCCTCCTTATTTCCAGGTTGAATCTCTCCTTGGTTAGCTTCCATCCGTTATTCCTTGTCTGGCCTTCTGTTGCTTTGGAAAACCCTCTCCTGTCTGTGGTAGCCCCTCAAGTATTGGAACACTGCTATCATGTCACCCCTGACCCTTCTCTTCACCAAACTGGCCATGCTCAGCTCCTGCAACCGTTCTTCATATGTTTTAGTTTCCAGTCCCCTTATCACCCTGGTTGCTCTCCTCTGCTCTTTCTCTTGAGTTTCAATGTCTTTTTTGTAGTGTGGTGACCAAAACTGGATGTAATATTCTAGTTGTTCAGTTGTCTCAAAATTGCTTTCTCATCCAATGGGTGATAAGGAGCTTTGGAAAAGCAGCAAAAGGAGCTTTAGAGGTATTAGGCGTGTTTAGCTTGGAGAACAGAAAACGTAAGGTAGATATGTCATGTAACTGAAGGGCTGTCATTGTTCCTTTGTTTCTGTTTTTATTCCTGCTGAAATAGGTAGCTGACAGTTGCAGGAGAAGGACTACATTTTTTAAGCCACATTAGCCAGACAGGAACCCCAACAACAACAACAAAAAGTGACTTAGTTACATTTCAGCATTAAAACTACCATATTTTTGGAGTATAAGACAAACTAGAATATAAGACACACCTTAGTTTTGGGGGAGAAAAATAGGGAAAAGAATCTGCTTACCAGGTATTTCTCTGGCTAGCGTCTTAGTCTGGTCAGCTTCAGCACATTATTTCATCCCCTGGTTGGGGCTTAAAAAAAAAACCCTTATTCCGAGAGAGTAACAATGAAAGAGCTTGCAAGCCAATAAGAGCTGGGAATATCATTAGCACCTGGAAAGAAACATTTGGAGCAAAGAGAGCAGTGGGGGAAAAAACATGCAAAGACCTAGGACTGGGAAAACATTCTTCGCAGAGAGTAACAATGAAAGAGCTTGCAAGCCGGTAAGAGCTGGGAATATCATTAGCACCTGGAATTGTCCCCCCCTCCCCGATGTCCATTCTGTTCCCACCCTACTGGCCTACTGTAAGGCCAGAAAGACCTGGCTTTGCTGGGGGTCCATGAATTAACAACTATCATGGCCAAATAGTATGAATGATATGTATGCTTGTTGTCGTGATTTACAATCTAAAACTATAAAACCCTGATTAAAATCCCATAATTATTAGCCAATCAGGGTTTTATAGTTTTAGATTGTAAATTTGACTTCTTTTTTACTGTTTTTGTATTTATATTTATATTTATATTGTTATTGTAATCTGCCCTGTTTCCTTTGAGATTGGGCGGCATAGAAGTCGAATTAGATAGATAGTAGATAGATAGATAGATAGATAGATAGATAGATAGATAGATAGATAGATAGATAGATAGATAGATAAATTTTCAGTGGCAGAGACACTGCAGGCTGGTCCTTTGCTGTTCCCATGGTGGCAGGCTTTAAATTAGCTCCTAGGAAAGGGGAGAAGGAAGTAAAGACAGGTTGGTTATGTAGATACAGATTACATGCAAGACAGATTGCAAGAATGTAAACAATTAATGTGTTAAAAAAACAACCATTGTGCTTGTTGAGAAATGTCTAAGGTTGCTCTAAACCTTTGATGTATGTGAGTTCAGAAATCTGCCTCTCAGTGGTGCTGTTAAAGACTTCTTTCTCCGAAACGGTCACTTGGAGGGCTGCCAGAGAGTGTTCTGGGAGGTTGAAAGCTTTGATATTACTGTGTCCTTGTTTTGAGTCCTGATGTGAAACTTGTGTCCATTAATTCTGTTATACAAAGTGTGTCTCCTCTGTCCTACATAGAATCCAGAGGGGTATTGCTGGAAGATGATGGCATATATCACATTAAATAGAGGAAGAACATGTGAAGGTGCCTCTAAACCAGGGGTGAAATACTACCGGTTCAGCCCAGTTCGGGTGTACCAGTAGCGGCATCTGCTGGTGGTTTGGAGAACTGGTAGCGACAGCTGCGTGAGGCTCCGCCCGTCCACCCAGACATAGCCATTTTCTTTTTTTAACCCTCTACACGTGTGCAAAGCCTTCTGAACATGCACAGAGGGTGAAAAAGCATATAGGCAAAGCACACGTGTAGATTTCACCGCTGCTCTAATCTTGTGTATGTTGCAGTGATGTGCTCCTACGGGTACGGGTCAGGTACGCAGAACTGGGAGAAAAAATGTGATCAGGTACGCAGAACCTGTAGAAACATTTTGAATTTTCTTATTTTTTCCCTTCTGGGCTCTGGGTATGTTTTTCCTGTCGCAGTAAATGAAGTTGAATGTGTATAATTTTAGAAGAGTTGTGCGTGCACATACAGTTTAGTAGATCATGTATATTTTTGTGTGCCTGCGTGTAATATGTATGTACACATATGACATATATACATAGAATTATATAGTATATTTTTGGATGTTCAGTAATAGTAAATAGATAGGGAAATAGTATTTCTTTGAGGAGAGGAGAGGCCAGGCACCCTAACCCAAACCCTGGATGTGAGTGACGTCAAGCTGGCCACCTTTAAGCCAGTCACATGACCTTTAAGCCACCCCCTGGTCACATGACTATCAAGCCACTCCCATCTGGTCACATGGCCAGCAAGCCACACCCATAAAATTAGCCACGCCCACAGCTTGATAGTTTAAAAAATGCAGTCCTTCACTGGTATGTTGGTACCTTTGATGGGGGCTAAAATTGTATTGTTGTAGAGACTACTATGCAATTCTGTTTTAGGATTTGGAATTTGCAATTCTAGTTTGGGTAATGAAGAGTCTGCAAGAAAACAGCCAAGCGTCAAGGTTCCAGGTAACATCCAAATTTAAAACAGAGTCCAAGTCAAGGTGTTCCTCAAAGTTCTCATTTCTTTCTGGAGCCATCCTGGCACCTCCAGCATGGAATCCGAATCTGAGCTTCCCATCCAGTAGAAACTTCACATGCCTTGCTCCCTCCTCCCAAATGTGTCACATTGCCCACTCAGGTTGTGCCAGCATGACAAGTCCTCCTTCCACTTCCGCCCAGGTGGTGGGCATATGATGGCCTTGAACCCCTCGAAAGAATGCTTTGTGGTTGCACCTGCTCCCTCATGAAATCACCCCTCCGAAGTTCCCATAAACATCAGGCCTTCTGCAGACAGTGTGGCAAGCTGTTGATTTATCACCAACTTGACACCAAGCTCAGAAAATACCAAAAGTCCCTCAATGTGGTTTATCGTAGGAGGACTGAGTTGTCTCTAATCTAGCTGGGAAAAACTGATGGGTATAATGTCTGATCCCCATTTTATTGTTTCATTTACATTAATTAACACATCAATTTAATTACAGTTCTATTTCTGCACATTCCCAATTCTCTTGCTAAAATCAAAACATAAATGTTTAACTACATTTGAATATTTTTCCCCATAAAATATAAGTATCTAATTATTTAAAATATAAATATATGAATTTCTGCACACATGTATGTAGGAACTGCTGGACCTAAACTATATATTATTAAAAGAATTTGTAGGATAATGTTTCATTGGGAATGACATCATGATAAATTCTGAGAACAGCAACCGTGAGTAATTGGGTACCTTCTGATTGATACATTAGGCTTGGAACCATCAACTGGAACAATTCTAATAAGACTTTCCAAGATTAGATTTCTTCAATATCCATAAGAACCTCTTACACTGCTTAAAATGCCATGCAAATTGATTATGAAAAGTGGGTAAATATATTGCTATTACTGATAATGTTATTAAACCGTAGCAATATTATTCTATTAGCTTGTTTGCTTTTAGAATGACATGGAGATATATTATTTAAGACAAGGGTGGACGATCTGCCCCTCTGCCCTGGCTGAGGTCCTTCCACTCATTTTCATGTCGCCCTCAGTCTAATTAGGAAGTCCTTTTTAGGCCTGTTGTTCAAAGACAAACCAACACTTCTTTCTCCAGCAAGCCTGTTTTATAAGATACGCAAAAGAGAGCAACTTGGAGGTCAGAAAGAAAGTTTATTAAAAGCTGTCAGCAAAATAAGAAGAAATGTAAAAAAAGAGAGAGAAGAGATTAGACTGGTGTATCTTTCGTTTTAATGCTCCTACCATTGGTAGATACTGCCCCTCCCGCTGGCAGTTCTGCAACCATGAAAGGCAGCAACGCTAACAACCACATTGTTGTCCCCAGTCTAATTTAAGGTACTACTCTCATTTTATCCAAACTGAGACAAAAGAGTGATTGAAATGCAACCCACGCACGAAGTCTGTTGCATGTCCAGATCCAATAAGAAATGTATCTCCCGAGGCAAGGAGAGTTTGGCAAGAGGGAACAACACTAGGTTCTAAGCTCTACGTAACAATCACAAGCAAGAGACAGGTTGGAGCTGTCCGTGCTATTTGGCTTCTCCCAGTGGGATACTTTTTCTTTCTTTCTTTCTTTCTTTCTTTCTTTCTTTCGTTCTTTCTTTCTTTCTTTCTTTCTTTCTTTCTTTCTCTCTCTCTCTCATTTCCTCCCTCCCTCCCTTCCATCCATCCATACTCTTTCTTCTTTCCTTCTTTCTTTCTTTCTCCTCTCTCTCTCTCTCTCCTTCTTTGCTTCCTTCCTTCCTTGCTTGCATGTTTCCTTCCTTGCTTCCTTCCTTCTTTCCTTCCTTCTTTCCTTCCTTTCTTCCTTCCTTCCTGACCCTCCCTGGAAACCACATGTGTAGGTACCTGCCAGAGCAAGTTCATGCCAAATTGTTTTAGAAAGCCCGACCCCTTGGAGGAATCAATCATTCTCTATTCTGGAATCTTGCCTCCCGACTGATGTATCTGAATTACAGATTAACTGGCAGCAGTGGCACAGCGGAATTCATTTAAATAAATAGCTCTCTAATTTATTGAAGAGGTTATATAGGCTGCAGGTATCAGCAGTATATCAAATTCGTGGAGTAGCAGCTGATTCCTTCTCTGATCTTCTGGAGCACCTTAGCCCTTACTTCTTCCTACCTTTCATTCTTTTCAGATGATTTAAGGTGGGGTGTCAGAGGTTGGGAGAAGAACACTTGAGAAGGCATCTGAGAACCTGGGGATGATGCCAGAAAGGTAGAGGGCTCAGCGTCCATTCTCAGATTAACCACGAGCTCTTTGACAGGGTTTAGTTTCTAAACCTGCCTAAAAGAGATACCAGTGACTGGTTTTTTTCTCCTTTCGAGCTGACAGGAAAAAGGCAAAGTTAGACCCAGCCTTGAGGACCTTCCTCCTCTTGGTGAAGCTAGAGGCCCGTTCTCTAAATGTGATCTCCCCCACTCCCCCACTCCCTTACAAACCCATTTTCCAACTATCTTATCATTGGCACTCTAGTAATTTCATCCCATGAACATAACAGCAGCTTCCAATAATGAATGTATATGTATACTTCTGGTGCTGGAGATTATCAGGCCAGATTACCTCTGGGACCGCCTTCTGCCGCATGAGTCACAGCAACCGGTTAGGTCCCACAGAGTCGGCCTTCTCCAGGTCCCATCAACTAGACAATGTCATTTGGCGGGACCTAGGGGAAGAGCCTTCTCTGTAATGGCCCCGGCCCTCTGGAATTAGCTTCCCCTGGAGATTCGCACTGCCCCCACCCTCCTCACCTTTGGTAAAAAGGTAAAGACCTATTTATGCCGCCAGGTTTGGGGCCATTAGACCCTAGTCCCCTGACCGACAAATGTAGAATATTTTGATGTGTGAATGGTAATGGATTATTTTAACTCTATTAGTGTTTTTTAAAGTTTTAGTTATATTACTTGGATTTTTTAGTTATGTATACTGTATATTGTTCTTTGGCATGTTGTGAGTTGCCCTGAGTCCTCGGAGAGGGGCGGCATACAAATCCAACCAATCAATCAATCAATCAATCAATCAATCAATCAATCATATACTGGGAGACCTTCTGGAGGTCATCTAGTCCAAACCCCTGCTCTAGCAGGGGAATAAAAGGCATGCATTGTCTGGATTATTTAGGATGGGGTGCCTCTAACAGACAAAAATAAATAAATTGCCAGAAATAGGCAGGGCTTAAATAGGACAAAGCTGCCTTGCAGAGAAAGGCAGAGTTTATTTTTTTATTTATTGCATTTATATGCCACTCAACTCCAAAACGGACTCTGAGCGGCTTATGACCAACATTGTAAGAGGAAACAAAAATCAGAAGGACTCTGTCTGGGGAGACGGACAGTGGAAAGCAACCGCCAAGACCAGCACTGGATAAGTTGTAGCGAAGACTCTAACGTCAACCTTGGCGACCAGTTAGGTGGTCCTAGAGCAGTGATGGTGAACCTTTTTTTCCTTGGGTGCCGAAAAAGCGTGGGTATGTGCTACCATGCATGCACGAGTGCCCACACCCATAATTCAATGTCTTGGGAGGGTGAAAACAGCTTCCCCTGCTCCCTGGAGGCCCTCTGGAGGCCGGAAACGGCCTGTTTCCCAACTTCTGGTGGGCCCAATAGGCTCGTGTTTCACCCTCACCAGACTCCAAAGGCTTCCTGCCAGAGTGTCTGTGCAAGCCAAAAATCAGCTGACCAGGACACATATGCATGTTGGAGCTGAGATAGGGCAACAGCTCACGTGCCAGCAGATATGGCTTTGCATGCCACCTGTGGCATCCGTGCCATATGTTCATCATCACTGTCCTACAGATTCTGACCTGGGCCTCCATTGGAACAGAGAGGTCCGGAGTAGTACGATGACTCCTCATGGGGAGAAAGATCTGGTTCCAGACGGAGAGACCCATAGACATCAGTGGCAGGCAATGGAAGGAGCTCCATTGACTAGCAAGGAATGAGTCAGAAGACGTCCCCAAAGACTCTATATGGCCTTTGTTGTTTACAGCTGGTCCATTTGACCTAAACCGTACACTTACCTGTGAGAGAGCTGATCATCCAAACTTACGCTTGGACTTAAACTCTTTTGCCCTCATAGCTGGAATGTATCAGACCGACTACTGGTCCTTCTGACTCTTAGTTTGCCAAGCTTGAGTTGTAACCCAATAGTCAAACTGTCACATGTGGATGGCAAATTCACAAGGGCTTTGTCCACTGTAGGCCTGTTGGAAACAGTCTTGAACTTGCCAATCTTATCAGTCATAGCCATAGCAGCCTGCAAAAGAGCTGTCGAAGGGAGAATTATCATCTTTCGTTTCGTTTTGTTTCAGTTCATGTCTGTTCTTATTGTGCATAGCACTTCATTGCATTGTATTGCGTCATATTGCACAGCGACACAACACACTGCAATGCATTTCAGTTAATTTAAGGGTTTGCAGGATTGCATTGATTGCATTGCATTCAATGTATTGCATTCCACAGCAGCACCATGCATTGCAACATATGACTTGCTACTTTGCATTGTATTGTATTGTAATGCAGATCTTGTATTGCATAGGGTTGCACTGCATTGCATTGCATTGAGTCACAATAATGATAGTCAGCTTTAAATGTAGGTGTATGGCATTTAAAGTCAGTGCATAGTAAAGCAAATTATAGTCCAATGCTTTAACACTATTCCAGTGCTCTGTGAATTTTTTCCTGATTTCTCCTTATTTTTGCATTATTTTATTTTATTATTATTATTATTATTTTTATTATTATTTTCCATTTCCCCTTTGTCCTTTAAGAGGCACACTTAAAATGGCCCCCGCCATAAGTGAGGTACATTCAAAATGGCCACTCACACAAGTGCATTCAAAATGGCTGCCAAGATGGCCACCACCATAATTTAGTTACATTCAAAATGGGCACCCACACAAATGCATCTGAAATGGCTGCCAAGGTGACCACCGCCATAAGTCAACTCAATTCAAAATGACCGCCCACACAAGCGCATCCAAAATGGCTGCCATCCGCGTAGAGAGACCCTCAAAATGTCCACTTCCAAAATGGCCACCATGACTTCCTGGTGCATCCAAAATGGCCACCAGCCACATGGCAGGGGAGTTAATATATTTAAAATGGCCGTCAGTCACACTCCTCATTCAAAATGGCTGCTGGTGGTGTGAGGAGAGCCAGCAGGCTCCAAGAGAAGATTGTAGGCTGCACCAAGGAGCTTCATAAATTGCAGGAAGGGCAGCCCAAGTGAGCAGGTAAGACAGCAGAGCAAGGGGCAATGGCGATTTTTGGGCCAGCTGGTCAGCGGGCCTTATTATAACAATAGTTAAGGGCACTTTACAGCCGGAACTCCCCAGGGGGAGCCAGGAGTCTATGGCCTAGTGCTATGGGGGCAAATTTCAGCAAGCTGACAGGGGGCTCATAATGATCTTCGAAAGGCCGCCAGTGAGGTAAAAAGGCCAATAAATAATTTTGACAGATCAGGTGACCACGAAGGGTACCCGGTCTCTTTCATTTAATGCTGGTAGCGACAGAATGCTAAAGCCAACCCAATGTCAAACTTGCCCCTCATTAATGCATCTAAATTTTGAGCCATTTCTCCTTCAGACAGGTCTCATCCCACTTCCCCCCTCTCGCATTAATTTAGGTTCTTGGACGAAAAGTGGAAGATACGTCCTTCAAAAGCCCCCAAAGCGTTTGTTTTGCTCTGTTCAGAAGAACATAAAAGGGCTAATCCTGAACTCCATTTTTGGTATTTTTTTCTCTTTTCAGTCATTGCTTTGAAATAAACCAGGGTTGGCTAAGTTTGTATGACATACAATGTCAGTTTTTATGCAGGATGTTCAGAGGTGAGATAGAAATATCTGTTTTTCGGTAATAAGGCACTTGTTTTTAAAAGAAATATTTGGTCAAGGAAAGGTGGTTCATTTATACAGAACTGTGCAAGATTGACAGATGGGCTCACTTTGTTTGCCTACAAAATTCTTGTAATAGTGCACACTTAAGTATACAAACAATAATTTAACTACATTTGCTTAAGAACTGACAAACCTCCAATCTTGTATCAGGTTTTTTATTGAAATAAATTAGGCATATGAAGGTGTGAAAAGATAATGTTTATCCCAAATTATACATACAAGTTTGCTTTTAAGAGGAGTCTGTTTGAAATATTCTGAGAAAACTGACCTTTTTAAGGTAGAGGACAGGCAGAAGGGCAAACTGCTTTTAAATTGCAATTTACAAACCCTGCAAATATTCTGAAAAGTATGCATGCTTGCATACACACACACACACACACACACACACACACATAATAAACCTTCTTGTGATTTCTATGTATTTCAATGCAGAAACACACAGACATATTCCTTTGATACCTGACTTTTCTTTTGTAATATTCATCGAAGAATTAAACAAAATGGTGGGTTGAAACCCCCCTCGTTAGGCTTCCTAATGAGGGCTGAACTTTAGTATGTTGCAAATTAGTAAATCAACAAACTTCCAGAGAGAAATATGCTCCATTGGGCTCTACAGTTCTCCAGGTGCTGCTGGTAAATGGCAGAACTGTGTGCTATGCATATCTCTTCTCCAAAGGAGAGTGTGCCGTGTCAACATTAAATGATGAGACTTCAAGATAGCCTTCTCAGGTTAATTGATCTTGAGTCATTGCCTTTCCTGTCACAGCTGTCTGTCTTCTCATCCACAATCCATCACGCTGACAACCTGTCAAGAGTACGGGACTGGGCTCCGTTTTGCCTTCATTCAATAACATTATGAAATTGATACCGACACTTCCATTGGCACTAATTTCTGTAAGCCATGAGTCAGAGGACAGGTGATTTACTTCTGTAGCAGTTGCAAGTTCCCAGTAGCTTGAGAAGCGAAAAGCAGCATTTTGGTAGCCCAGCAGAGCAGAAGGATCAAGCAGGGACATTGGGAATTTCCATTTGAGAAAAAATGGCCCTTAATGTATGACAGTATTCTAGCTCAACAGGGGAAACAGTAATGTTCTCCACCCTCCTCCTCTTCACTCCATGAAAGTTTTATTGGTTTTGAATAGTCTTAATTTGGTTAAGACTGGAAATGCTTGGGAATTTGTATGCCACCCCGAGTCTTCGGAGAGGGGCGGCATACAAATCTAATAAATTGAATTGAATGAAAGTTTTTTTGAAGTTCTTCTATCTGATAATTTTATTCTAGTTTGTAATTATGCTGATTGTGTGCTCAAGGATCTGCCTCTTGCACATACTCATAGAAACATTTATATTCACCAGGAGTCCATAAACTTGCTCTTTTCCAAACAATATAGCAGTCTAGATAGACATGCATTATTGCATTTCTATGTATCATCTATCTGTCTGTGTCCATTTGTCCATCCATCCATCTATCCATCATTCATCATCTATCTAATCTATCAATAGAATTCATGGTGGGCTGGACTTGGGTATCTTCTGAGAATGTAAGGACTCTAAACTGATGGTGCCTTTAACCTCACCCTCGGACTCCATCTGCTCATCTCCTACAGTTTAGAGTACTAAAAAATTATACTTCAATGCATATTATCAGTTATGAAAAATTAGGTCCACATTTAATTAAGCTGTTTATTGCTAAAAGTCTATGTCCAGGAATTATCTTAGCTAATATTCACCATCTGATTATACAGTAGTTAGATGATGATGATGATGATGATGATGATGATGATGATGATAATAATAATTTATTAGATTTGTATGCCGCCCCTCTCCGCAGACTCGTAGATAATGGTCAATGGTACTCAAAGGGAGTTAGACTTACTTTGTGACTATATAGCAATTATGGGCTGATCTCTCTTTTTACCTTTCCCCCCAGATTCTGCCATGCCTTTTCTTACATCATGGCCTCCAAGAAAATAGTTGTTCTGAGATAGATAGATAGATAGATAGATAGATAGATAGATAGATAGATAGATAGATAGATAGATAGATAGATAGATATCCATCCATCCATCTATCCATCCATCCATTGCAATAACCTATTTATTTATTAGATTTTTATTCTGCTTTTATTACTTTATAAGTAACTCAAGGCAGTGAACATACATAATACTTGTTCCTCTTATTATTTTCTCTCCAACAACCCAAATGCCAGTGAAATGTTATGAAATCTCATTTTGGAAGCCTCAGGCATTAGACACTGGCTTCTTATTGACATTTCATACAAAAAATGGCCACAGGGACAGAGATCCTGAATTTACCACTTTGCATATCCTAGTGACTGTACTACCAAGAATGTAATTTTAATCCTTCTTATAAATTGGAGCCATAGGTGACAAGCAATGACACTAAAATAAATCCCGGTCTTTTTAAATGAATATGCGTGAAATCTGAGCAAACTAAAGTAGACAAATATGGGCACTGTTAAGAATTGCTTTTGTGTCAAGATGCAACAAAACCTGGATCAGCTTAGTGGGATTAACAAGCCAGAGAATCTTATTTTATTGCTATGGATTTACTCAGCTATTAGCCAACCTTCTGCTGCAATTCTGTGATATTCTTTGCCAGATGAAAAGAGGCGGGAAAAAAGGCATTTAACAATAATGGTCTCTTTGAAAAGGCTTACACAGGTCAGTTAAAGACTTAGCAGCTGTACCTGCATAAAATGTTAAGCTTGGTCAGAGTTAACCCTGGTTATTTTAAATGTGTGCTTGCGTGGCTTAGAATGCTATGCAAAAATCAGTCTGTTTGGTAAGCCACAGTTCAATGCATTGTGTAAACTAGACAATGGGTTAATTCAGTAACTGGGATAAGTCTGTTGTGTGCACGCAATCAGGAGTAGGGGACAAAGAAGTCAATGTACTGCCACACCAGCTTGAGGCTGCATGAACTGAACAGATATATGCCTAATGTAGAAAAAGGAATGAATGCTGCAGTATATAAAACACACCTTACGACCAGAAGAGATTAGAAAGCTGATATGGTGTTATTCCAATTGATTTTGCTGTGTATTTATACTTGAAGGTAAAGAGCAGACACACTGGAAATCAATCAGGCTCTGTGCTGTATCTTCACTCCCTCCACAGTACCGTTTGAATGAAACACTTATATCATTTTTATGGCATGTCTCTGATAGAGATGAGTGATCCAGGAGATTAATGGCTACCACCAAGACCTTTACAGCGCAACCTCCTGGCTCTGCCATCATAAAGCTTGTGGCTCTGGAGTTCAAGGTGCCCTCTAGGGAAGCTTGGCTGCAAGCAAACTAAGAGCTAAATTCATGATGGCGGTGTGTGTGTGTGTGTGGGGGGGGGAGATGGGACTCAAGCCAAGGGGTTGGTTCTTAATGACTTCAAGTTCTTGAGAGAGAAAAGAAAATGGAGGCCAAGGGGTGATGGTGTTTAGCGGTGCCTCTTCCAATTTTGAGCAGTCTAACAGGAGTTGCTTTGAGGACAAAGTGAGAAGCGGTGCAATTGAAATCCTGTCTCACATTTCTTTCGAGACCAAGGTAACACACTTGAGATTATTCCTTGTGGATTTACTCACAATACCACTCCTGCAAGCCAGGTCACTGAGAGAGAGAGTGACTGGTTCAAATACATCCAGGGAACAACATGGGTGATGAGAAAGTTAAAGGGGAGTTCCAATCCAACACTTTAAATTGTTATACAGTGATCCCTCGTTTTTCGCTGGGGATGCGTTCAAAGACCACCCGTGAAAAATGAATTCCCGTGAAGTAGAGGAAATATATTTTTTAAATGTATTTAGCAAGTATTTGGACTTTTAAAATCCACCCTACGCATTAAACAGTCATTCTCTAATGTTTCTCAGCTTTAATAGAGTACAGTAGTACTGTAGAAGAATTTTATGAATTTTTAATGGATTTAAAATTTTCAATGGATTTAATGGATATAATTTCCCTTTGAAAACCCCTGAAATAGCAAATCCGAAGTAGTGAGGATTACTCTACTACATTTCTTCTCCTTGAGCTTTGATTATAGATCCAGAAGTTCTAATATTAGAGGAAAATCTGTTTAAAGCAGTGATATGAAATTCAAGGCCCAGGGGCCAGATATGGCCCACGGGTGCTTAGATCTGGCCAACAGGACCACCCTGGAAACAATGATGGACTGGCCCACGGTGGCTCTGCCAGTGAAAACAGAGTTCGGGAGGGCCACACGCTGGCAGAGGGTTGCAGGAGGAGAGGCTGTTTTCTCTGGCAGGGCGCTGGGGCACCCACAGGTGCCCCCGACATGGGTGACATGGAGCTAAACATGCTTATCTTGGCCACTTCCATTCCGGCCCCCTGAGGTCAAACACAACCTTTATGTCAATTTGTCACTCCTGATTTAAAGCCCCATGTCAAAACTGAAAAATAGAGAAACATATTTTTTTTTAGTCAATTGAACGTTACTATCTGTGTCCTGCAACGAAGTTTGGAGCTTGTTTCAAATTTTGACATGCCATAATGATGCAAAGCTTATGCTATGGTGATTGCTACACGTCAACTAGAGCCCTTCTACCCAAAAAATCCAGGAGCCCCAGAAGAAACAAAACAGGAGTCAACATACGGAACATACACTGTAATAACTGCAACAACTACTACATAGGACAGTGATGGTAAACATATGTCACCCATGCCATAGGTGGCATGCAGAACCATATCTGTGGATATGTGATGTGATGCCTATGTCAGCTCCAGTGTCCACCTCGAGGCTCGACTACTGTAACGCTCTCTACATGGGGCTACCTTTGAAAAGTGTTCGGAAACTTCAGATCGTGCAGAATGCAGCTGCGAGAGCAATCATGGGCTTTCCCAAATATGTCGATGTTACACCAACACTCCGCAGTCTGCATTGGTTGCCGATCAGTTTCCGGTCACAATTCAAAGTGTTGGTTATGACCTATAAAGCCCTTCATGGCACCGGACCAGATTACCTCAGGGACTGCCTTCTGTTGCACGAATCCCAGCGACCAGTTAGGTCCCACAGAGTGGGTCTTCTCCGGGTCCCGTCAACCAAACAATGCCGCTTGGCGGGACCCAGAGGAAGAGCCTTCTCTGTGGCGGCCCCAGCCCTCTGGAACCAACTCCCCCCAGAGATTAGAATTGCCCCCACCCTCCTTGCCTTTCGAAAGCTGCTTAAAACCCACCTCTGCCGCCAGGCATGGGGGAACTGAGATACACTTCTCCCTAGGCCTTTACAATTTTATGCATGGTATGTCTGCATGGTATGTTTTTATATAATGGGTTTTTAACTGTTTTTAGTATTGGATTTTGTTATATACTGTTTTATTGCTGTTGTTAGCCGCCCCGAGTCTGCGGAGAGGGGCGGCATACAATTCCAATAAATAAATAGATAGATAGATAGATAGATAGATAGATAGATAGATAGATAGATAGATAGATAGATAGATGTGTGCGCTGGTCAGCTGATTTTCAGCCTTTTTTTGGTTTTTTTTGCCGTTTTTGCTCTTATCAGGCTTAAGGAAACCCTGGGGACAGCGAAAAACAGTCCAAAGAACCAAACAGAAGTTTGGAAACAAATATCTACTTTGCGTATTGGCCTATTTTTTGCCATCCGCAGGGTTCAGGAAAGCCTCTTGAAGCCTGGAGGTGGGGAAAAATGGCCAAACAGCCCAACAGCTTCAGGAGGTTTTCCTGAACCCTGAGGGGAGCAAAAAACAGCCCAGAAGTCTGGAGGCTTCGGTGAAGCCTGTGCACGTCCACAGGGGAGCAGCATGGGGTTGTGCGCATGCACGGTGGAGAGCATTGCATTATGGGTGTGGGCACGCATCTGCATGCTATCTAATTAGGATAATGACATGCTTGCAAGAAGACCCATCATTTCAACCCTAATCTAAAAATATTCTCCTTTAAATGAAATGAAGGGTGGAAGCTTATCAAAGAGAGATCCAACCTAGAAGTAAGGAGAACAATTCATCAGCAGAATTGCTTTCTCTGGAAGTTGTGGGTCCTTCGTGTTTGGAGGTTTTAAGGAGATTATGGGGCTATTTGTATTGTATCTTTTTTTAAAATGTACACTGAGAGCATATGCACCAAAACCAAATTCCTTATGTGTCCAATCACACTTGGCCAATAAAGAATTCTATTTTATTCTATTTATTTGGAATTGTACAGGGTTTCCCATTGGGGCAGGGAGTTGGAGTAGAAGCATTCCCTTCCAACTATGCCATTCCATCTTCTATGATAGGCTTGTGATCTCCTTCCTAGGAATGTAGAGAGGACAGACGAATCAGCCATGGTGGCACAGTGGTTAGAATTTAGTACTGCAGGCTACCTCTGCTGCCTGCAATTTGGGAGTTCAAATCTCACCAGGCTCAAAGTTGACTCAGCTTCCCATCCTTTCAAGGCCACTAAAATGAGGACCCAGGTTGTTGGGGGGCAAGATGCTGACTCTGTAAACCGCTTAGAGAGGGCTGTAAATCACCGTGATTTAACTCTAAATATAACTCTAAATGCTGTTGCTATTGCTAAGAACACAAACAAATAAAAATCCTAAAAAAGCAAATGCTTGACTGGCTTTCTCAGGAAGACACATCAGAACATGTGCCAAAGCAACCTCTTTCGGCAGAGGATAGAATTCAGTTAGTGTCCTTTTGTCTTGAGTCAGAAGAATACAAAAGCCACTGGATGAGTATTTCCCACTCCAGTTGCCCGTGTTCAGATAAGCAAGCGTAGGCTTGGCTGGCGGCCCAAATCTGCCAATAAAAATTAAGAAATTGATTTCCTTTTGTTTGCCTGACAGGATGAAGGCTCTTTTTATGAGACAGTAAATGCAATCCATCTCCGAGCACAGCCAGATTTTTAATTGTATTTGTTGTGCTTTCACTTACTCTGTTTTATGAGTTGCAGTCTGTATTCTTCTTGGCTCAGAAAGCTTACCCTGAGGAGTGAATAAGCGCTGAATTCTGTAAAAGGCTGGGGATTTTAAACAAGGGCAGTTGGTGGAGCCAAGGTGGTGGTTATTGTTAAATTGATAACATTTGCTTTGAAAACAGTTTACACACAAGCTGGTTAATTGCATGAAGATGATCTAAGAAACCCTTTTAAAAGCAAAAACAAAAACTGAGCTAATGTGAATTTCTTACAATGAATGCCATGGGATGACACTGACATCTTATTTTTATATTTAAGTCATAACTTTTCACTGGGAAGTCAAGACAACGCAGACGTGATCTTCACAAAAAGCCCCCAGAGATATAGGTTGGACCACGAGTTACTATCTGACTTTCAAGTGTCCCAGACAGCAAAATATTCAAGGCCAAAGTTCAAGTTTAATTTCACCAATTCCATCCCAGGAGTTTAACCCAGGGGTTTGCAATCAGGAAGTCTTCTTTTATTTTCCCGGGGGTTGAGAATTGCAGTTTGTAATATGGTAATGCAATGATATCATGCTATAAGGAAAGTGCCAGCGTTTTTGCATTTTAATGTTTTATAGAAGGCATACAAAGAATTAAAACGTTCTATAGATTTGTTAAACTGGCTTGATAGCTTACATAGACTTTAGGACTGTTTCTGGCTCCAATCCAACCGTTAAATTATGAGACTGTTTGATGCTCTGCTGCCAAATGTTTGTGATAGTACTTCTGGGGGCTGCAGGAACTGCCTATCAACTCCCCTCCCCCCCCCCCAAAAAAAAATCAGAATATGGACATTTAGTGGCCTGCAAGCCATGATCAAATTAAGAAGTGATACCTAACAGAGACTGAAGCAGAAATAATGTCAGACTGCTGAGGGGTAAATATGTGTGTGCATTTTACTTTTTTATATTAAAAATATTTTATAGTTTTGAAATATTTTTTTCTACATGCAAAAGGAGAGTAAAACTGAGGCTTTCGGAGACATCTGTTCCCCAGTGGTTTCCAGTGGTATGAATCACCTGAATTCATGGCTGGAAGCTGTCAGAAAGTGACACTGATATTTCCCACTTAGGAAGAAATTCTGCTTTACTGCCTGTAGATTCTCAAGCCATAAAAAAAATAAGCCAACAAAACTGTCATTGATCTCTGTCCATTTCTATTTTCCAGCAGCTTTTTTAAAGTCATTTTTTATTAAGAATTACAAATGGAAGAAATAAAAAACTAACACAAAATGTAAGAATGCAGAAAGAAAAAAATACAAATGGGGGGGAAAGGAGGGGGATGTCCCCTATCACCCCAGCAAGTAAAAGCATTTGTAATATTTTATAACCATCTCATTATACAGCATATATTCTCTGTAACTTATAACTCATCTCTTAAAACTAAAAAGCAAAATCCCAAAGTCTTATCATTAGTTCTTTATCAACAAAAGTCCAGTAAGGAAAACCAGCTATAGCTTTGTTTGTTTTTTATCCTTGGTCAAATAAGCCAACCCTGTATTCCACCTCTGAACTTTAAAAAGAAATGTTTATTTTTAACCATCAAATATAGTACCAAAGCTTGTTTTCTATTCTCTATTCCCAAAAGCCTTTCAAAACTTTAATTAAACATCTTTTGACCATACATGTAGCACTCACCAGAAACATCTTTCTATTCTCCAATGCACTTGCAAGGAGAGTCCAAGATGGGTTATACTCCAGTCTGATTGGCTGGGACTGAGTTTTAATTTAAATAATTATTAGGCAGGCACCGCCTCCCCCCCTTAGCCCTCCAGTCTAAAAAACTCAGTCGCAGTAAAGGGACTACTGAGTTATTGCTCTTACATTATAATTGTAATTAGTTTAATTTTTGTGTTTGTATATGTTACTAACTTTTCTCTCTTCTTTTCTTTAGGTATATGGGGGTTTTTCGCCTCGGGCGGGCCTGGGTTCTTAACCTCCAGTGGGTTTACCCAGTGCCTGCAGCTCCTCCACACTGGCACCCACCCAGGCAGAGGAGACTCTGCTGGGCCACGTCGGGGGGTGCAGGAGTGAGCGCCCGGGCTGCCTACCCCCGAGGTGGCACCCGGAGGTCGAGGAAGTGGTTGACGCCTCGGGGGGTCCGTCCCCCCCCCGGCGAACACACCACGGGGCCGGGAGGAAGCTCCTCTCACGGCGGCCCGCGAGGGAGGACGTTTCCCTGCGCCAACCACCCCCGAGGAAAAAGGCAGGCGTGAGCCGATCCGAGCCACGGGGGAAAGCAGCGGATCGGCTCTTGGATGTGAGAAATTCGCCGGCGGAAAGCAAGGAGAGCGGGAATCGCCGCCTTTCCCGCCCGCCGGCAATGTATCCCTTGGTTGCCAGGGATACGGCCGGCGGCCATCTTGGGGAGGTCGCCGTGACGTCCTCCGGCGGCCATCTTGGGATGGTCCAGGGAGGCCCGGCTGACTACTCTCAGCCAATCAGGCCCCGTCGCCATGACAACCAGCCGGCGGCCATGTTGGTGAGGTCGCCGGCTTGGAAATACACCGGGACACAAGCCTCGTGGAAAGAGGCTGTTTGCACAGGCGCAGTGAGGAAAAGTCTTGATCTATTTTCACTTTCGCCTTCCCGGTAGCGACCAGCGGCTGCAAAGATCCCTGTGGCTGACCCAATTAGTTTCTGTGGCTCAGCGGAGACCGTGAGTTAATACCAGGGACATGGCAGACCAGGCAGCGCCTGTTGGGGAGGAGGCTACTGTTCCCAAGCCTTGCACCCCCAAGGAAAAGTCCTCCAAGACCAAGTCATCTCAGAGCTCCTCATTAAGGGAGGCTGAGAAGCGCATCAGAGCGCTGGAAAAACAGCTGGAGGCATCACAGAAGGCGGCTGGCCCGGCTTTGCCCCCCACCCAGCAATTTACTGCCAATCCCCCCAGTGCCTCCCCCACGTTATTCCAGGGGATGGCAACATCTGCCTCAGAGAGGGATTGGTCCCCAGAGAGAGGGAGCCAGACCTGGCTACCATCCAAGCCTGAACATTATGGCCCGGGGAGGCATGCGGTGGGGTGGCCTTCCATCTACCCCCCCACTCAACCTTTGCAATACGGACAGACTGCCACCTTCACCCCTACGGCGGCAGGCCTTCGCCATACCCAGGATGCGTGGCAGAACATGCCCCCGGCCCTGCAGGAACTGATTACTTCCACTTACAACCAGGGCCTGGTCACGGGGGCACAACAGCACCAACAGGTCTCCGGGGGACCTCCCCCAATGAAACCTAGGGACATCTGGACGGCTCCTGGCATGCAATCGGTAACAGATTCCATGGATGAGGAGGAGGCCTACCGAGAGGAATTTAGTGAGGCTGAGGAAGACCTGTCCGGGGATGACCAACCCCCGGAACAGCCCGCCTACACGGGTCTCTTCAGGCCGTCCCTCTTCAAGGTGATCCTAAATAAGGCCAAGCTGACCATCGATCAGGCCGGCGAGAGTGGTCAGGCAGCTCCACCAGAAGCATCTCAGCCAACAGGGGGTCTGTTCGTGTTTCCCAAGCAGGAGACTGTGAACATCCCATCCTCCAATTTATTCCTGGAGACCATTCAGCGCCCGTGGGAAAACCCGGCGGCGGCCCAGGGCCCCTCCAATCTGGACCGCAGATTCTACACCTTCGACCACCAGATGGAGGAACTGTTGGAATTCCCACCGGTGGACAAGCCCGTAACGAGCCTGGTATCCAATGCCCTAGTGCCCTCTGAGTCTCAGGAGGGACTGAAGGCGGAGGACAAGCGAGCGGAGAACGTGGCTCGCAGGACCCACCAGATGGCGGCCTGGGCAGTGCGAGCCGCCTCGGCGGCCTCGTTTTTCAACAGGGCCATGATTCTATGGATCAAGGAGATCCAGGACAGAGCGGACCCAGAGGACGGCAGACTGCGTCAGGACCTCAACAAGTTGTTGGCAGCCACTGAGTTTTCAGCAGATGCCACGGTCAATGCCGCTAAATTTGCATCGCGGGCAATGGCCTCTTCAGTGGCTTCACGCAGACTCATCTGGCTCCGCAATTGGCAAGCGGACGTCAAGTCTAAGTGGAGCCTCGCCTCATCCTCGTTCAAAGGGAAAAAGCTGTTCGGGGAGGTCCTCGACGATGTACTGGTCGAGGACAAGGACAAGAAGAAGGTGATGCCCAGGGCTAACAGACGACAAGATAGGCGCTCCACACCCTATCAGCGCCGGCAGCCCTTTCGAACGGAGCCCTCCTCGACCAACACCCAGGCGTCGAGGCCATACTTCCAGGGCTCCTTCAACCAGGGATCCTTCAGATCGGACAGGCCCTACCAGTCCGACAGGGGCAGATCCTTCCACGGTCGTCGCTCCTTCAGAGGGGGCAACAGAGGCTTTAGGAAAAGCAAATGACTCTCAATGCGAGATCCCCCTAGGCGGCAAGTTGCGGCTTTTTCCGGACATCTGGGAGACCACCTCATCGGATGCATGGGCGACATCTACGGTTTCCCAGGGTCTGCGGATCGAGTTCATTCGACCCCCCCCACATCGCTTCCTCCCTTGCCGTATTCCGTCAGATCCACAAAAGCGGAGACTCCTGCTTCAAGAGGTGTCTCACCTCCGAGAGATAGGGGCCATAGAGGAGGTACCCTTGGATCACCAAGGCAGGGGATTCTATTCAGCAATTTTCCTCGTGCCAAAAGCCTCAGGAGGCGTTCGTATGATCCTCAACCTCCGGCAGTTGAACCTCTATGTGAAATACAGGAGATTCAAGATGCACTCACTAAGGTCCATTCTGGCCTCCATAAGACAAAACGACCTGATGACATCCATAGACCTGAAGGAGGCCTACCTTCATGTACCCATATTTCCACATCACAGACAGTTTCTACGGTTCTACCTCAACGGCACGCACTTCCAATACAAGGCGATGCCCTTTGGACTCTCTTCCGCCCCCAGGACGTTCACAAAATTACTGGACGTCCTCACAGCAAGTCTCAGACGTCAGTCGGTACGGGTGATGGCGTATCTCGACGATATCGTCATTCTGTCAAGGACCAGAGAGCAAGCAGAAAGGGACTCTCTTTTGACAATCCAGACATTACAAGACCATGGCTTTACAGTCAACTGGTCCAAGAGCCATCTAACACCGACTCATCGCCTCGCCCACTTGGGCACCACTATAGACTCTGTCAAGGGGATGGTTTTCCTGTCCCAGGAAAGACAAAGGACAATCAGAACTCTGATAGGGGAACTGGGACTTCAATGTTATCCCACTCTTGCCCTGCTATCAAAGATCCTAGGGACACTAGTATCGTGTATCGATATAGTACCATGGGCGAGACACCATCTGCGTCCACTCCAATGGTTCCTGCTACCATATCAGAGACTCAAGACCAGTCACTCTCACAGGCGAGTTTCCCTCAGTCCCAGAGTTCGCAACTCTCTACGATGGTGGAGGTCCCATTCACTGACCAAGGGCTCCACATTCTTGGACAGGGAATTTGTTACTATAACAACGGACGCCAGCTTGACAGGGTGGGGAGCTCACCTCTCCTCGCATATGGTGCAGGGACTTTGGGACCCTCAGGACCTAATAGAAATCAACATAAATTTCCTGGAATTGAAGGCTGTTTCATTAGCCCTCCACAGCCTAGCTCACTTAGTACGGGGCTGCCACGTACGCATCCTTACCGACAACGTCTCCACACGTTCCCACATCAACCGACAAGGGGGAACACGGTCACGTCGACTTATGAAGGAGTCAACATTACTTCTCAGATGGGCAGAGATGAACCTGGCTTCTCTATCGGCGGAACACATCTCGGGCGTGGAGAATGTGTGGGCGGACTGGCTCAGCCGTCAGACACTCGACCCGAGCGAATGGCGACTGGACCCCGGGATCTTCCAAGAGGTGGTAAGGAGATTCGGGGAGCCGGTGATAGACCTGTTCGCTACCAACTTAAACACCCAACTTCCCCGCTTCTTCTCTCGTTACCTGGATCCGGGCGCGGAGGGAGTGGATGCCTTAACTCTTCAATGGCCTCCGGGTCTCCTATACGCGTTTCCACCCGTGTCCATCCTCCCCAGAGTGATAAGGAAGATTCTGGAGGAGAGAGCGGAAGTGATACTAATAGCTCCGTTTTGGCCCCGCCGCATATGGTTCGCGGACCTAGTACAACTATCAAGGGCGCCCAGCTGGAAAATACCGGATCAGAGGATCTCTCTGACGCAGGGGTCCTTCTCACACCCGGAGCCACAGTGGTGGCAGCTAACCGTGTGGCGCTTGAGCGGGAGTATCTAAAACAACAAGCTTTACCTGACACGGTCATTGAGACCATACAAGCGGCCCGGCGGCCTTCCACAAGACGCATTTACCAGGCAACCTGGAAGGCCTTCCACGATTTCTGTGAACAGCGACAGTCAGACCCTCAGATGGCATCACCACAGGTGGTGCTAACTTTCCTGCAAACAGGACTAGACAAGGGCCTTGCCCCTAGCACCTTACGCCGTCATGTCGCCGCGCTGGCCACAATCCTTCCAACAGATGGGTGCAGGTCACTTACCAGACATCCCTGGATTAGAGATTTTCTGAAGGGAGCGGCTAATCTCAAACCACCAGTGATACATCGATTTCCTTCGTGGGATCTTCCTTTAGTATTGCACGCTTTGACAGGTCCTCCATTTGAGCCCATACGTCAGATCTCAATGAGACTACTAACTCTTAAAACTGCCTTCCTGGTTGCAATCACCTCAGCCAGGAGGGTCTCTGAGATTGCCGCCTTGTCTACAAGACCGGACCTTTGTAAGTTTGAACCTAACAGGGTTGTGCTCAGACTAGATCCGGCGTTTATTCCAAAGGTAAACACCGCTTTTCACAGGAGTCAGGATATCATACTGCCGGACTTCTGTACTCAAGGAACTCATCCATCCATTTTGAGATGGCACAAACTGGATGTGAGGCGGGCCCTAAAAATTTATGTTAGACGGACTCAGCCTGTTAGAACATCTGAAGCCCTGTTTGTGTCCTTTTCCACCAGAAGCGGAGGTACCAAGGTGTCTTCCACAACGATAAGTAGATGGTTGAGGGAATGTATTGCAGAGGCATATCGAACTGAGGGATCCCCAGTTCCTCCGGGGATAACAGGACATTCGACTCGAAGTGCTGCTGTTTCATCAGCCTGGCGTACCCAGGCATCTTTAGAGGACATATGTAGAGCGGCCACATGGGCTGCGCCGTCAACCTTTATAAAACACTATAGGATTGATGCCTTTGCCTCAGAGGAAGCTGCATTTGGGAGAAGGGTGCTGCAAGGGGTCTGTTCGTTTGAGAAACCCCTGGTCCAGTCCTGTCCCTCCCTGTGATCATAACTTGGGCATATCCCATCTTGGACTCTCCTTGCAAGTGCATTGGAGAAAGACCGTTGAACTTACCTGAACGGTCTTCTCGATGCACTGCAAGGAGAGTCCAAACCCTCCCGATGTTGGGACCAGGGTTCTGTGGGGGTTTGACTTTCATGGTTTGATGTTTTGAACGTTAATTGTTTAATAAATGGTTTTGCTTTACTGCTCCTTCGCCTTACTTTAGACTGGAGGGCTAAGGGGGGGAGGCGGTGCCTGCCTAATAATTATTTAAATTAAAACTCAGTCCCAGCCAATCAGACTGGAGTATAACCCATCTTGGACTCTCCTTGCAGTGCATCGAGAAGACCGTTCAGGTAAGTTCAACGGTCTTTTCCATCAACTCTTTGGACATTCAGACACTTCTGCAGCTCACATAGGAAAATCTGGAAGAATTATGTGTTTTTGGGGGGTGGGAGGACTATTTGGGAAGAATTTGCTGGCCTAATGACCATGGGAAGTTTGGAAGCAAAGCACCAAGACTAAGATTTTCCTATTGTTCATCTTCAGCATCTAGCTGAGATATTATCTCTGAACTGGGAACATCTAACATAACACTGCTTCATACAAGGAAAGATCTTTCAAAGAAAAAATTGGTTTCAGAGACCTAACATATATATGCATATATGTATGTATGTATGTATGTATGTATGTATGTATGTATGTATGTATATGTATATGTATATGTATATATATGTTAGGTCTCTGTACATACATACATACATACATACATACATACATACATACATACATAATTTTCTAGATTGCTAGGTCAATGTGAATGCTTCCTTAAATAGCCATGGTCTTTTCTATGATATTCCATTCTATTTACTCAATTTTTATTTAAATTTTACACCCAACAGTCTATTTGCAATGGATTGCTTTGGGTTTGTTTCACTGTGGCCTCCTTCTGTTGCTGTTCTCTTCTCCTTCTCCTCCTCCTCCTCCCCCCCTCGCCCCTCTCTCTATGTGTGCACATGGGCATTTGTGTCTGCAATAAAGGGAGTGTGTATCTTCTTTTTTTTACTATGAGGTCCTTCCTTCAAAACACTTGGATTTTCAGATGTTCAAGCTCTCTACAATGCATTAAAACACAGAACTACCAAAACTCATTTTAGCCTAGTTTAGTGTGTTGCAGAAAAAAAAAATCTAATTGTTTTTGGATTAATATCAATGCCTACAAATTACCATGTACCGATATTCTGCTATCCTCTGTCCTTCTGATGCCCAGAAAGAAGGTGAGAAGCTGTAGAACGTTTTCCCTCTCTAATGGGGATCGAAATAGTGGAAACATTTTGGGAGTGCCATTATGGTTGCCTTACGTTGAGATAAATATTATAAAACACAGAGAACCCTTTGGAACTTTGAGGAACTGCTTGCCTCGGAGTCTTATTTAGTTGGGGGGTGTTACATGGAACCCCTGACCCTCTTCCTGGATAATTCAGCCCATTTTCAGGGAAGAGTCCAAAGGCCAGATTTCATTCCAGAAATAGCAACTCCATCCTTTTTTTAAAAAAAAACTGCATGGCCTATGTGGTTATGGGACCCACATGTGGATCTGAGACCTATGTTCCAAAGCACCAGAAGGCAAAGCAAGAAATATTAGATGGAAACTAATCAAGAAGGGAAGCAACCTGGAATTAAGGAGAAACTTTCTGAAAGTGAGAGCAATTAACCAATGGAACAGCTTGCCTTCAGAAACTGTGTGTGCTTCAACACTTGAAGTTTTCAAGAAGAGACGGGACAACTGTTTGTCCAGAAGGGTATAGCATCTAGAGCAGTGTTTCCAAACCTTGGCAACTTGAAGACATTTGGACTTCAACTCCCAGAATTCCCCAGCCAGCGAATGCTGGCTGGGGAATTCTGGCAGTTGAAGTCCAGATATCTTCAAGTTGCCAAGGTTGGGAAACACTGATCTAGAGGATCTCTGAGGTCCTGTCCGTTTCTGTTATTTTGTAATACTACAGGTTTTTTCCCTCCGGTGCCAAAAGAGCATGTGTGCATGCTATCACACATGCACGAGTGTCTACACCCAATAATTCAATGCCTGGGGAGTGCGAAAACACATTCCCCGCCCCCCATAGGCCCTCTGGAGGCTGGAAACGGCCTGTTCCCCCGCATCTGGTGGCCCCAGTAGGCTCACGTTTCACCCTCCCCGGGTTCCAAAGGCTTCCCTGGAGCCAGGGGAGGGCAAAAATGACCTACCTCATCCCACTGGAGGCTCTCTGGAAGCCAAAAAACACCCTCCCAGAGCCTCTGTGAGAGGCAAAAATCAGCTGGCTGGTGCACACACATGCAAGTTGGAGCTGAGCTAGGGCAACAGCTCATGTGCCAGTAGATATGGTTCTGTACGCCACCTGTGGCACCTGTGCCACAGGTTCACCATCACTACTGTATGGTGTTTTAAACTCCTAAGCAAATTTCAGGAAAGTCACTGTATTTGAGGCAGGCTTAAGTATTTGGAGGGGCAACTGCTCTGCATTTAATGATCAATGGCAACAAATGCAATAGGAGGAGAGCCATATGCTGTCCAGAAATCAAAGACCTCTTGCAGCATCTTTCTAGACTAACAAACTATATTAAAGTAAGAAGTTACATGCATCGGATGAAGTGAGCTTATCCCTTTTAATAAAATTTGTTTCTCTCAAAAGAGGTTATTCAACCTCTTCAGATTTGTGACTATACATAATCCGTGTGTGTTTGCGTTTGTGTGTGTGTGTGTGTGTGATGCATGTGGTCTCACAAAGAAGCTCATCAGATCAATTTTTCTAAAAGCTGATTTGAGGGTCCTCTGCCAAACACGGTGAAAGATACAGATTAGTGGAGTAATGTAGAGATCTGCCAAAGATGGGTTAAAACTGAGTGAAAGTTGATTTAGGCTAAGAAGCAATGGTGGATGGGAAGGAACCTGGGAGAGTCAATAAATAGAATCTAAGAACTTAAGAAATCTAGTTTGTTTGTTCATTTATGCGATCAATATGGGGACATAGTTGAGACATTGTTTGTCTGTTTTTAAATGGTTTGTATGCTGCCTATTTCTGGAGGCTCTGGAAAGCTAACAGCCTTATTATACTTTAAAAAAAAAGCATCAATAAATTAATGCACCTATACATATTATCACTGTTGTAGCAGGAGCCACATACTCTAGTCATAATAATAAGAATTTTGCTTTGCAGGTAATAACAATTACGTTTCTATGGATCAAGGGGTGTAAAACCTATAGCACATAAGTACTTCTTGCAAGAAATTTGGAATTGTATATCAGGTTGCGGAAAATTCATTAGCTAAATACAGTGTCTATAAAGAATGTGACATACAATCTGATCCCAAAATGTTAACATATTTATACAAATATTTAACTATGGAATGAGAATTCTTGTTGACTGGTACATTTTTTCATTAACTGTAAGGACATAATTATGCTTAGCATACTAAAATGTTTTATCAGAGACCTTGGACAGACGCCATCCTGGATATCCTAGATAGAAAACCATTTCCTGTATTCTTATGTATCTCTTTGTTTGGCAAATGCCCAGTTAGCTTCAGATGCTGTGTTTGATCACACAAGAAGATGGTTGCTCCAGCAAGAAAAATACTTGGATGTTGAGGACGATGATGATAATGACAACGGCATATCTCTTTGTTTTTAGGTCCTGTGGCTGTCATCAGTGGCGAAGAGGATTCTGCCAGCCCTCTCCATCACATCAACCATGGCATCACCACACCGTCATCATTGGACACGGGCCCAGACACTGTGGTGATTGGTATGACCCGGATTCCCGTTATTGAAAACCCACAGTATTTCCGACAAGGCCACAACTGCCATAAACCAGACACATGTAAGTAATTTTACTTTATTTTTATATGTCAAGATGGAGATAGGAAACTAAAGAAAACCAAGAGGAGGAGATCTTACTGGAGAGGAAAGATAATAGCCTTTGTATGGTCCAGAAACCAGAAGAATATATACATTTTTTGGTCTTAAAATTATAACATCTGTGGATTTGTTATGCAAGGTGACATGATCGATTCATCATCTAATAATAAATTCTTGTAGATCCATTGTTATCCTTGTAGAAGCTCCTCCAAAAAAGAACTTTACAACGAAGGCTTCCATGATAACCTTTGATACAATCCCGAGTGTAGGTAATATAAGAAAAATGCAAGGCAAATTTAGTACATGAATCAGTGAGAGACCTCCAGATTTAAGGAATGACATAAATATATAAATTATGCTAGGAAGCAAGAAATCTTTCTCTTTTCAATGTCCCCATGTTTATAGTAGCAGATATGTCCTATTACACAGTATAAACCATCCAGAGGTCACGACAACCCCTTTCCTCTGCAATATCTTTATAAAATATGAGAAAATGAACCACTAGGCCTACTGAAATCAGAGTTGATTGTATAGGCCACCAATGTACAATTTGAAATCCTTCGGGGAAATTTGGAAGTATAGTCTGCAATAGGCAAAGATTTTGTTCTTTAAAAACACAAAAACAAACACACCTGAATAAGCAAGGATTCAGTGTGCATATTGCTAAAAATTGGCCTCCTTCTATTCTGAGGCAAGGCACCATATTTTATTTTGCTGCATTTTATTTCTCTTTGAATGGAACTAAATCAGGTTTACAAAGCCTTTTCTTACGAAGCCAGCTGACTCCCATTACTGATTTTTTTTTTAAGCTCCAGTGGTTCAGTTCTCGCTCCTGCCTTGATTCTCGTAGGGCAAAATGCTTTTTATGGAAAGCGAATCTCTTTATGTAAACTAAAGAGCGTAGTGAGTATTAACTCATTCTTACAAGTTAATCAGGAGTCCTCATTCCCACAACGGTTTAAAACATCACAGTCCATGTAATCGCTTTGCAGGTTTCCCAAAGGGGATCCAAACCAAACCACATGGAAAAGGTGCATCTCCTCTTTCCCAACCATATCATGTGCTTCATATCCATGTTGCTTCCTGTTGTCTTGTGTTTCCTGTTACTAATCATGATCGTGGCATAAAAAAGCAGTTGCAATGTGGGAATCCTTTCGGATAGAATAGGGGGGAATTTTATGGGAGTCTCCAAGATTGAGAAATTCATACGCTTGCCTCTGGGAGACCTGGGAGACTGTCTTGGAGAGCTGTTTATTTTTTAAAAAAATAAAATTAAAAGTTCTCCTGGCCTCAGCCAGTGTTTCTAAAGTAAGGCTGATCATTAAGCATCTCTGTCCATAAGTAAATCGAATAGAATGTTATGGGATTTGCTGCCAGGTAAGTGCATGGAGGATTTCAGACTCGGTTGATTTAATTGGCAGGCCGGAATTATAATCACCACTGTGCTAAAGACTGATCTATTAAATCTTTCAAATGTAAATTAGCAATTATAATAGGGTGTTCCATTGTCTTCAGATGTGCATGTCTTCAATTTTCATCCTTTCCCCCAAGATGATGATGTTTTGAATCATCACCCACTTTTTTTTCTTTCTGAAATAACCTCATGCATCTTCCACCAATTGGCAACCACCTTGTGGAGGGAGAGATTCCACAAAGTTTATGCAGCTAATGAAATACACCTTGCACATCCCTGAAGACCAGTGTGATAATATTTAAACAAGAGGGGAAAGTTTAGAACCAAAAGTTTTGAACAAGGAGTTAAGTTGGCACGGTTTTAAACCATTATGAATAATAAGCTGCCATTCGAGTTCAGTTTGGGTTATAAATGAGGGGTCTGTTTGGGGGACTTGGGTTTCTGAGGTTACTTGGAGTTGAGAAGAGAAGAGGGAGAAGAAAAATGTCACAGGTTAACCTGAAGCAAATGCATCACACTGGGACAACATTGAGCTTCATACAATTAATTGTACCAATCCTTAACTTTTATTATGGCATATTTGTGTTCAGTGTGTCTGCACACCAAGAAGTTTGGAGAGGGGGGGGGAGACAGATTTTAGTTGGACATTGATCAAACCTGAGGAGATAGCTTTCCTTTCCTTTTTTGGGTGTGTGTGTGTGTGGAATTTGGACTTCCTGCCCCTTTTTTTGGTGTTCCGAGAATGTTCTTTATGGATTGTTTTCTGCCTGCTATGGCATTTTGGCATATTGTAATTTATGGCGTTTATCAAGGCCTACCCTGTGTTTCCAGCAGTGATGTGGATTGACCTGATGGATTACTGTCATAGTATAAACCACTCTATGAGCCCAACTAAAATTTCTGGAATCATTATTTCTACGATTAGATTATTAGCAAACCAGTAAATTCTGGCAGGTATGTTGGACTAAAGCATTTCCTCAAGTTAAACTCTGAAGTCAAAGGGCAATAAAGCAATTAGAATTGTGAATTTCTTCAAAAAATGCAATGATTCAACCAATACCAGCTTCTTTGATTTGGAAGGGATATTGCTTATACCAGTTTGAGGTCCATGATATACATTACAATTTGCATTTATGTAACAGTGTAAATAGTTCTGCCAGAAGCATATGAATTGCTACCAGATGCGGTCTTCAAAATCTTTTTCTGTGGCCAACTTTCTTGGTCCTGATGTTATCAGCTGTTCTCAGGTAGCTATAGACACCTAAGTTTGAAAAAAAACCAATGGCAGCTTCCTCCCTGAATTCTTAACAAGGCCGTTTTATAATTGGGAAACCCAAGACATTTGAGTATCACTCTTCTTGCATTGCATCTTATGGCTGTGCAGCCCTTCAGAACTGAAACAGGACACTAGATTTGTGGTTCTCACCTTGGGGGTCCATGGACCCCTGGGAAGTTTCAGTATCCTCACAGCTGGTCCACAAAAGCTGGAAGAAATGTTGTGATTTGAATCTTGAGTTAAGTCTTGGTGGCCCGTGGCCCCAAAAAGGTATTTAAAGGGGGTTTGTGGTGAAGAAAAGATTGTGAATTGTTGCTCTTCAATAGTGCTTCATTAAAGGAATTGTATCAATATGCATTCCCACATGAATGTATGTTTAAGGAGGCCCTAATGGAATGCAAAAATTTTATTTATTTAATTGGATTTATATGCCGCCCCTCTCCAAGGATTGTCATAATTTCACACATGCCAAGTGCCAACACCTTACTTCAACTGTGTATTTTCCAAGGAACCACATGGCAACTGCAAGACTTAAGGAAAAGACCCATTTCCTTTACCATGGCCACACCATGTGCAGTACATGCCCCTCGACAAAACAGACCAAGCGCCTGGCATAATGCATATCTCTAATTAGCAGGATATGTTTCCCTCATGGATTTGTATTTCTATTGTCTATTGAAATCAATAATTCCATAAGATGCTTGTATGGTGAACCCTCAGCTACTGAAATAGCATTTGTATGTATATTTTAACTAATTTGTTGTATTCCGTGAATTGGGAAGCATTGATTCATTTGATAATTTCAAATACTGAACCTTATTTTAAGTAGGGCTTTCTATACTGTATGTCCAGTTCAGAGGAATAGAATAGAAAATAGAATATTGGAATAAAGAATAGAATGGAATGGAATGGAATAGAATAGAATGCAGAGTAGAGTAGAATAGAAAATAGAATATTGGAATAGAATAGAATTATTTATTGGCATATGATTGGGCACACAAGGAATTTGTCTTGGTGCACATGCCCTCAGTGTACATAAAAGAAAAGTTAAGTTGTTCCCCTTCCATCAGTTGCTGTTTTTGTTGAGAAAATTACCTGTTGCTGATGCTTCCCCACCTCCTTGGCTTCCTATGACAAGCTAAATGATCCAGGACAGTACTTGATTTCATTGAGTATCATCGCAAAGGATGCATTAATGCATAGCAAATGAAACGCTCAACCACATCATCATACGGTTGGCCCTGGAAGCCTTGAACTTCTTCCAAGGAGGCATCTGAAATGATGAAATTTGAAAATCCACATGTGTACGTTTGATCTGATGTTGTGATTGCCAAACAGCTTTATTACCAAGGTCACTAACCTGAAATAAATTCATTGAAAAAAAAATGTAGTAGAGCTGTGACAGCGTCTTCTACGTGACAAGTAGAACTCTTGGCTAGGCAACTCAGAGTTAACCAAAATGAACTAGGATGACTTGGAAAGAAATCTCATTGAGTTCAAGGACACTGAGTTACATAGACTCCAAATTGCTGTCAAGCGGGGTGACTGATTGCTGCTTAGGCAGCCTTGCAGGCTAGGTTGCTATGTTTCCTGGTTAGCTAACGATGCTTGTTATTCAAGCAAAATATCTAGAACAGAAGGATGGGGTTGTTTTTTTCCCTTCTCTGTCTCTAGGAATGTAATTTCCCTGCTGCTTAGTTTAGTTGGTGAGTTTTGCTTCCCCATCTGGTTCAGGTAGAAATGAAATGCTAGCGGTTCGGAGCGGTTCTCCTGAACTGCTAGTATATCTGAACCAGTATATCCAACGATTAGCTGTGCAATGATCAGCTGTGCCATGCAATCTAGATTAGCTCCTTTCTGGCTAATCAGAATTGTACCGCACAGCTGATCTCACCTCCCTCACTGTTTTACTTACCTTTGCAAATTCTGATGGCTTCAAAATGCTCCTTTTCCAGCACTGCTCAGTAGTTCCTGCGGCACACATGCAAGCACAGCACGCATGCGCACACAAAATGTGCATGAAGTGAACCGGTAGCAAACTTAAGAGGATTTCACCCCTGGGATCAAGTATAGAGAGTACAGCACATGCAGGGTGGATTCCTAATACAGCCACTACCAGTGTGCTGCACGAACAGCTTCTGTTCTCCTTTGTGCGCATGTGTGCGTCCCAGCATATTTTACTTCTGTGCATGTGCAGGAAGCAAAATCTCAGGAGGGGACGCGCACGCAAGAGGGATTTTGGCAATTTCTTTGCTTCTGTGCATGTGCAGAAGCAAAAAACCACCGGAATCTCACATACGCACATGTCCCCTCACAAGATTTTGCTTCCTGCGCATGCACAAGGGAGTAGAAGCTGCAAGCACAGCGCAACGTTCACCACTGGTGCGCCGTCCTCATCCATACCAGTAGCAACCCTGAATAGATTTTTAACAAATGTTTTCATCACATCCCAGATTTATCTGGCTATATCTATATATGGATTATAGCTGTCAACCATGTTTTGGTGATAGTCCTCCCAGGCTTTCTAACCTCATAATGCATCTTGGGCAGAAGATGCGAGGACCAAATCTAGTATATTCTGCACACAGGTGCTAGCCTTAGCTTCTAAATTAAAGGTTCCCTCCCCCAAGATTGTTTTGGAGTTGAGGTAGTGAATATTTATTTATTTATTTATTTACTTACTTACTTACTTACTTACTTACTTACTTACTTACTTACTTACTTACTTACTTTCCTACCTACCTACCTACCTACTGTTCTGCCGCCGTTTCTCAACCGCCCATAATTACAGGGTAATTAGTCCAGGAAGACACATACCACACGATAAAAGGAAAACCCAAAAGTTTTTATAAACAGAAAAACAGAAACAGCTCCCTTTTTAAATGTCAAAGGGATTTTCTGGTATACACAAGGCATAGGTTAAATGCAGTCCAATTGCTCACCCAATAACTGGGAAATGGAGTCCAATTCTAAAGTCCAGAGAGTCTACACACACAATCTTGAACAGCAAAAACCACGATCTTGACGAAACAATGAATCAGATAAACTGCCATGAGGCTAAAACACCAGGCTGCACTTTTATCTGTAGCACTAATTACAGCAGCCCCACCCAACCACAGGTGGCCTCATTTTCTCTTGTTCAGTTGTTGTCTCCTATGCATCAGTCTACGCATGCGTGGATGTGTCATTAATTCTTGATCTCCTCCTGGGCTGTCTGCCAAACTCCCATCTTCCCTGTCACTCATGCTTCCTTGGTCAGAGGAGACTTCATAGGCAGATTTTACTGGGAGCAAAACAGGCCTGCGGCATGTGGATGTCTCCCCCACATCCACCTCCACATTCCTTGGGGCAGGAGCTGGGCCAGAGCTAACCACAACACCTACCTACCTACCTACCTACCTATCTTCTATGCCGCCCAATCCTGAAGAACTCAGTGCGGCTTACAATAATAATATAAATACAAATATAAATAAAAACAGAGCAATAGGAAGAAGTTGAATATAATATCTAAAATTATAAAACCTCGTATTAGAAAAGAACCCATTAATTATAAAAAAATCATAATCACATGCATACATACCATTTATGCAGTTTGGCCTTGTCAGTTGGTGTTAATATGTATAGAAACCTCCAAAGAAGGCTCAGCTGTCACAATGACAGCTACAGTATTTGCAGATTAAATCTTCCTCTGTCTTGAAAAATACACCCAACTATTTTAAAAGAGAATTATCCCCCCCACCCAAGAATTGCTGTGCAATTATTAACCAGTGAGATCAATTTATGTATCTATTATGTATTGAATTTGCTGCCCAGTTTTTATATATATATATATAGATAAATATTTTGTTCGTAGATATTTAATTACAAGTGTGCCCATGTGTATTTTGGACTTCAGATCAAGAGCATTGTTATTAAAATCTAAAAAGAAATGTGTTTTTTTTCCAGGGACAAGTTGTTTATTGCAAAAATTAACAAGCTTGGATATTTATGTGTTCATTCACAGCAGATATCTACCATTCCATCCATATTGTACCATAAATATGTTATATTTATCCATATTTAACTTAATCATTTTATTGATCAAATTTCAACTATCCAGATTGTGTTGTCAGCAGCTATTCAAAATAGAATAATAGTAAAAGACAAAGTTATCTTTTTTATTATTAATAATAATAATAATATTTAGGTTGATAGAAGTGAAGAAGAGATAGGGAAACCTTACTCCAAGTTATGTTCACCTTCTAGAGACTTCATACATCTGACTATTTTATTATAGTAGAGTAGTTTTCTACTTCTGGCAGGTTTTTTTGTGAACTTTCCAATCTAGCTTTCACATTTCTTGGCAGCCTTCCATCCAAGTATGAATCTAGTTCATTTCTTCTTTTTGGAGTCAAGGTTAGCTAGGAAGAGAAATGCTATTTCCCCTCTTAGTTTCTCTTTCCTTTCATTCTTCCTTTGCTTCTATTGCCAAGCAGTATTGCAGTTTGGAATTGCTGCAACCATGCACACAGGGTGCCCAGACATTAGCAAGCAGGCACATAAATTCTCAAACAAATAAATCTAGTTAACTAGTTAACAGACAATCTTTCATCAGGTGAAGGACATGCCAGTACACGTAATTAAGCTAAAAGGAGGAGGAGTGAGAACTTTATAGCCTTAATGCACTATTAATAGCACACCTGCGTGATACAGATTTTTGCCACTTTCAATACTAACAAACATCACTTATCACTTTTACGGGAGAAAGAGGAGGGGACATGATATTGTAGATCTTTGTATGGAATTGCTTACTTAAGTTGAGTGCAACAGCTGATACGATGCAGAAAATAACTTTTGGCTGCCTCCCATGAGTCGGCCATTTTATACGCTAATGAACATGTCTTTTCTTCCACTTGCAAGGAATAATCTAAGTTCCAATCTGGGTCAGTCACCGGGACCAGAGGTTTTGTCTCCAAAACCTCTGCTGGAGCCCATCCTCAGGGAACTTCTCTCTACCAGAATGTGTGCTTTGGGCTATTCTATGCGTAGTATTTATGTGATGCTGGTTGTGTGTGGCTTTTTATTTGTTCGATTGGGATATTGATGGCCGGCTATTAAATTGTTGGCTGTTGTTTCTTTGTGCTGTCAAGTCCTCAGCTCCTAAGTACCTCATAAGCTGATGGTAAATCAGCACTCCTATTGACTGACAAAGACTGAAGAATCTAAGCTCTTCTTCAAGGTAGTGTCAGTTTTTGGTTTGGGTTGGTGACCTGATTCTGACAACCCACCCCCAAAGGTTGGGTTTAATTACTGCAGGAGGGTTCTGAGTTACTGTATTTTTTTGGAATACAAGACACACCTTTTTTCCCCTAAAAGAAGGTGAAAATCTGGGTGTGTCTTATATACCGAATGTAGCTCTGCCCAGCCTCTCAAACAGAACTTTTGGAGGCTGAAACAGCCTCTCACAATGGAGCTTTGCAAGGCTGAAAAAACAACTTCTCAAACGGAGATTTGCAAGGCTAACATACCTGTTTGCTAAGGATGCTAACCAGATGGATGCCGGTAGACAGAATTTTGTTTTCTTATTTTCCTCTCCAAAAATGAAGTTGCATCTTATACTCTGATGGGTCTTATAGTCTGAAAAATATAGTATGTTTAATTATGGAGGTTTTGGGGTAAGGGTGGGGGCTGTCAAGAAAGGATGCAAAAAGGATGTTGGATTCATTGGACAAAGTCAGCTATGACTCTTCAAATTCAAATACAGCTAGACTTACAGCAGTTTGCTTAGTGGTCGCTCAAAGTTATAACGACACTGAAAAAAGTGACTTATGACTGTTTTTCATAGCTACTTTCCAGCATCCCCATGATCAGGTAATTAAAATTCAGATGCTTGGCAACTGGTCCGTATGTTTAACCGTCCCAAGATCACATGATTGCCTTTTGCGATCTTCTGATAAACCACGTCCATGGGGAAGCCATATTCATTTAACAATCAGGTTACTAACATATCGACTGCAGTGTTTCACTTTACAATCGAGGCAAAATTGCGTCAAAAATTCACTTAATACATTTCTCACTTAATACCAGATGTTTGGGGCTCAATTGTGGCCATAGGTCAAGGACTACCTGTCTACACAAATTCAGATCCAATCTATATGGGTTACATGGATCTATTTATTTGGTATCAGTGCACTGACTGGGACATAAGTGGCATTTTTTTAAAAAATCAGTAAAATGATTGAAGCGCCTAGATCCCAAATGTTTGTCACCATATTTATCCATCATGGTGTGGCAACCATCAGTGTTGTGGGGGGTTTTTTCTTTCAAATCCAGTGATCACTGGAAAGGCTGCAGGGCAGTTGCAAATATTTTTGTTGGGCTCTGTGTTTGATTTCCCTATTTATTTTGTGGTGACAGAGATGGAGCTTGCTCTAAGGAGGGCAAAATGGGCTAATAGGAATCTGTCTCAGAGCCTCTGATTTTCTTTTTCTAATATGTGCTGCATACCAAATAGAATTTGCATCACTGGCTTCTCTCAAGGCCAAGTGGAAATGCAGGATGAATGCGGGACCTCATCTAAAGTAGAGGCAAAATGACAAACGTTGCTCCCAAACTTCACAGAACTTTGCTCAGAAAACACAGGGACATCCATCTTCTGAGAAACGGAAGATTACAGTTTTTTTGGAAAATGAATTATGTATGTACTTTGATTCATGGGAGAAAAATAAATGAGATGATGTATCAGGGACCCAAGGAAGTGTACCACCGGACTTAAAAACCAAACCAAGAATTCCTCTTTCATGCAATTTCATAAAAACTCCCCAAAAGCGAAGCAAACTTCTTAAAGAGAATTTAGATGGTTCATCTGCTTAAGTCAATGTTATATGTACTAAAATGAATGGAAGGATAGAATGGAGTGGAATGGAGTAGAATAGAATAGAAAAAATGGAATGGAATAGAATAGAATAGAATAAGCTTTATTTGGCCAAGTGTAATTAGACACAAACTGGCCAAGTGTAATTAGACACAAATTAGACAAATTCTGCTACTCATGGGCTACACATTTCCTACCGAAGGCAGCAGTACATTCCAAGCACAAAATAAAAGTTAATATGGAAAAGAGTTTTTCTGGATCAGCTTAAGGGTTTATCTTTGAATTATAAAGTACCGTTGAGTCTCATCATTATCTGTGATGAGATTCAACAGCAAAATGACTACATTTCATTAGTATGTTTTTGCATCCTTTTCAATAAAGGTGACTGTCTATGGAGATTCTCAGTCATCCAGGCTATGGTTGTCCCAAAGGTGCTTTTTCAAAAGGCAACTGGACTTTCTTAGTTTTGCTTGAAGACGTTTTGCTTCTCAACCAAGAAGCTTCTTCGCTTCTGAAAAAACTTCTTGCATGAGAAGTGAAATGTCTTCAAGCAAAACCAAGAAAGTCCAGTTGCTTTTTGAAAAAGCTCTTTTGGGACAGCACTTTGTTTCTTAAGGCCAGATCTTCCTAGACTCCATCTTTAATTTCGAAAGCTACAAAATACATCAAAGCATTTGGCCCTGCTGTTTTTCAGGGTCAAATTATGGTCTTCGGAATCTCCAACCTCAACCAATAACCTAGTCGACCCCTGATCTATTTCTTTATGATAGCTATTTTCCCCAGCAATCCTGTATGGCAACATTAGGAGTAGATATGGTTGTGGGACCTGCACCCACACAAATCAGTGACAATTCATTTTATTACAGTGGGGAGCCTATTGTTTCATATCAGCTATTGAAGAATGAGGTTAAGATTCTTAGCTTGTATATGTTTCTGAGTGTCAGTGACTCACAAAGCATGGTGTGTGGCTGCCTCCTTTGTTGTCATTCAACCCTTAGCAACAATGCAAGGTTCACTATATGGGTGGAGCAGACATCCACCCAAACAGCCATTTTCATTATCTCATTTATTCCATGTTGCCCTGGTGTAATTGCATATTCCATGTTAGTAATTATACATATTCACACTAATTGAGTAATTAAATATAATTACAGAAAACTGTAAATACAGGCTAATCCACTCCCTTTTTAAAGTACTTCAGAGGAAAAGAAAATCTCCACAAAATAATTTGTTCGGAAATGCATTGCCGGATGATTTGGGATGGACAAATTAATTTACCGATATTCCCTTTCTTTCTTTGTTTGTTCCTTAAATATTTTCCCAAATCCATTTTATCAAGTTTCTTCATTGGTTTGCCTATTTAAAAGATTAAGTCTGAATCTTTTTGTACTGAAATCTCCCTATTGTCCCCATTTTTGCAGGGCACCATTGTTAAGCAGTTTAACTGGGATACAATGTTTGAGTGGGGAATGCCTTACAGGTTTATAATTTTCATACACAGTATGCAATGAAAAGGGTGATTTTTAAAAAAATATGTGTATTTCTCAGGACGTCTGAATTAGACTTGTGGGCTTGAAACTTACAATCAAATGAAATTTTCTCCCACTCACATTATGTATTAGAATTGCATTAGAATTTTCAGTCTTCTTTTTACTTCCTGAAATCAAGTTTGTTTATAAAACCCAGTTTATCAATGGAGCTAAAGTAAAAGATACGTGTAGTGACTTTTTGCTCTCTGGAATTATTATGTACTTTCACTGGCCAAGCTGATTGGAAATGTGCTGAAGAAGGCTTTAATTCTGATATATTAACAAACCAATATTTCTCAAATATTGATGGACTAGCATTTGAGAAAGTTCTGCATATAAATTAAACTGTTCTCCATAGAATTAAAGACACACTATAAATAGCCATAGCGCTTAAATTTATATACTGCTTCATAGAGCATTACAGCCCTCTCTAAGAGGTTTACATGGTCAACATATTGCCTCCAACAATCTGGGACCTAATTTTACCAACCTTGGAAGATGGGAGGCCAAGATAACCTTGACCTGGTGAAAATTGAACTGCTGGCAATTGGCAGAATTAGACTGCAATACTGCATTCCAAGCACTGTGCCACCATGGTATGGTCACCTGTGATAATGCTGGTTTTTCTGGCCAACATCAGAGGTTCTAGCACAATTGGCAGGAGTTTCAGTGCTGCTAACACTTAACTTCATAATTGATGCTTGGGACACCCATGGATGACTTTTAATCTTATCTCCCACTATGATCTTGACATAGGATTGCTGGAGAGCATTCTGGGGAAATTAAAGAGCAACTGCCCTGCAGTTTTTATGCAGTTTTAACCCAAATGACTAGTAGAGACTCTTGGGTACATATTGGTAATAAGAAAATGGCAACTAAGGGAAAATTCTCCTGGAGGAGATTGTATAACCACAGTCCACAGTTGGGGTTCATTTTGATCATAGTTGATGCGCTGCCAAGAATAAGACTCCACTCACATCACTATTGCTCACATACTTATATTCTGGATGGGCAGGAATGTATTGGATCTGTCATAAATTCAGTCAAAGGTATTATTGAATAAACATTATGTTAGCACTCGTAATACCGGTGAGCACTGTGGAAAAATAAAGTAGCATCATCTGTAAAGTAGTAAAAAGGAAGATATTGAAATCATGATGTAGCTGCATTGTAGGTTTTCAACACTGTATGTCTGTGGTAGTGGTAGGGGATTTATATCTTTGTCCTTTGGATATAAACCAGCATTTGCAGTAAATCCATACTGAATATATGGATGTGTGTGTGTGTGTGCGTATGTAATAGTAATATAATAATAATAAATAGTAATGGAATAGCATAGCATAGCATGTATCCAACTAGCTTGTTTTCAGTATAGCAAATCCTTGACTTATGTCCACTGAACCCAAAATTAATGTTGCTAAGTTAAACATTTGTTTAAATGAGTTTTGCCCCACTTTATGATTTTTTTAGCCAGAGTCATTAAGCAAATCATGTAACACTTATAAAGTGAGTAACTTGATAGTTAAGCAAATCTGGCTCCCCCATGGACTTTGCTCATCAGAAGCTCACAAAACAAGATCACGTGGCCCTGGGATATGAGGCATTTTGGCAAGCATCTGAATTTTGACTGTACAACCATAAGGGTGCTACAATAGTCATGTAAAAAATGGTCAATAAATCACTTCTTCAGTGTCGTAATTTAGAACAATCAATAAGCAAATTGTTGTTAAGTTATTATTTATTATTATTTATTGGATTTGCATGCCGCCCCTCTCCATAGACTCGGGGCGGCTAACAACAATGATAAAAAACAACATGTAACAATCCAATTAATAAAACAACTAAAAACCCTTATTATAAAACCAAACATACACACAAACATACCATGCATAACTTGTAATGGCCTAGGGGGAAGGACTACCAGTACCAGTTCCCTATCTGCTTATGCTGGTTTATTATCCTAATAAAGTTTTATTTCTTTTAATTTGAACATTCTGTACTTTGTCTTACAATGGATATTTTTAATATGTATTTTCATATAACTACTATTCTGTTTCCTTTCCCTCCCTTTCCTTCCCCTTGTAAGAGGACAATAACGGGGATTCCCTATATTTTATTTATTTATTTATTTTATTTATTTGTCAAACATGTATAAAATAGTAATAGTTTGTATAATCATAACATAAGTAAAAAGTAACAATAAGAGAGGACAATGGGACAGTAGGCACAGCGGTGCACTTATGCATCATAAATTTTCACCCTCTTTCCCCCCCCCCCCCCCTGTCTTTGTTAGAATTACACCCTATTATTTTGTCTTTGTTTATTGGTGAATCATTGGTGAATTTGTTTAAGGAAACTGTAATTCTAAGAAGGAATTTTATGAACAACAGTTTAACACCTCTGCTGGGTTTGGCGAGTAAGGATGGAGGAAGTGATGGTAAATAAAGTGAATCAGTATTAGTAAACATTTCTAAGATAGGCAGGAGCCGATGTATATTTCTAGACTATACAAGTTTAGAACTTTTGCCTCTTCCTCTGTTCCTTCTGCTTTTTCTTTTTTACTTTGCCCTTTCCCTTGTAACATTTTTAAATAAAATTATGGTCATGCATGCGGAGAGGGGCGGCATACAAATCTGATTAAACTTAAACTTAAACTAAACATGAAGATTCTGTTCTGTAAGTCCCAGTTTCCTACTTAATGGCAGTTGTTTCAGATTCCCAGAACAGAAAGATTGCTGTGAAAATGTTTTTCAGAAGGCACTAATAAGTGTCAGTCAGGCCATAAAAGAGTTTTCTTGGTAGGTAAGTATTGTGGAAGATTACTTCATTCCAAGGTCTTCCTACTTGATAAGCAAAGGAAAACAGGTGGAGGTTAATAGGAGGGGGGGGCAGAGAAAAATCCTCCTATGCAAGATTAATAAAGAAATTACTACCATCCTACATTATGAATTGGATGAATTTTTAATAGTCAAGAATGAGGTTGATTTATAATGTACCAGTCCTTGCCTCTGGAACCCATTGCAAGTTAATAAATAAATGACAGTCTCCTTGTATTAAAAGTATCAGTCATCCTACATCACTGCCATGTAATTTATGGGAGATTGTGAAGAGTTGGATGGAACATCCCTACAGAGAGCAGAACTGTTACCTGAGTGTGGAGAAAACTAGAAAAATATAATTTTACCAATAAAGAAGAATACAGTGATCCCTCGAGTTTCGCGATCTCGATCTTTGCAAAACGCTATATCGCGATTTTTCCACCCGATGACGTCACTCCCTTCCTTTCTCATCTTTCTTTCTCTCTCTCTTTCTCTATCTTGCTTCTTCCTCTCTCACACTCTCTTCCTCCCTCTCTCATCTCTTTCTTTCCTTCTCTCTCTTTCTCTATCTCTCCCCCTCTTGCTCTCGAGCGGCGGGCGGCACCCAGGGAAGGTTCCTTCGGCCGCCCAGCAGCTGATCTGCTCGGCAGCGCAGTAGCAGCGAGGAGCCGAAGATGGGGTTTCCCCTTTGCGTGGGCAACGGGGAAACCCCATCTTCGGCTCCTCGCTGCTACTGCGCTGCCGAGCAGATCAGCTGCGGCGGGCGGACAAGCGGACAAGCGGCGGAAAAGCGGCGGCCGGACAAGCGGTGGACAAGCGGCGGACGGAAAAGCGGACAAGCGGCGGACGGAAAAGCGGACAAGCGGCGGGCGGAAAAGCGACGGACAAGCGGTGGGCGGACAAGCGGCGGGCGGACAAGCGGCGGGCGGACAAGCGGCGGGCGGACAAGCGGCGGACAAGCGGGCAGGCAGGCGGCTCCTCAGCTGCTGGGTCTTCCCAGGTGCGGAAGTAAAAACACCATCTGCGCATGCGCGGCCATGGAAAAAGGGGCGTGCATGCGCAGATGGTGTTTTTACTTCCGCACCACTACATCCCGAAAAATCGATTATCGCGAGGGGTCTTGGAACGGAACCCTCGCGATAATAGAGGGTTCACTGTATTTGTAGCTTAGGGTTGAAATTATGGGTCCTTGGTGCTTGCTTGCTTGCAGATGTTTCATTACCCAAACTAAGTGACATCATCAGAATACAGAATACAACACAGAGAATTTTGTGTGTTGGTCAGAATATAAGAGATAGATAGATAGAGAGATAGATAGATAGATAGAGAGATAGAGAGATAGAGATAGACAAACACACACATGAATCTTAAGGCCAAATGAAGGTTGAAATAGGCTACCATGCAAGATCCTTCAAAGAAGATCATATGCTATGAATAATTGTAGGGCATGGATACACCAAGTGTTATATGCCTGCAATTCCTTGAAGCAATGGTGGGAGGTTGTTCTTTGTCTCAGTGTCTCATGGATTTCCCACTGATCCTTAATGGAAAATTGGATTAGCTCTTTGACCTGATCTAGCAGAACTTTTATATCTGTATTTTTAATATGTGTTGTTTAGTGGCATGTATGTAGGGTGGGTGGGCAGTGAGTTGATAATATTGATGCAATTGATACCAGAAATCTGTGATGCAGTGTAATTTTACATAAAGTGATGGTTTGGAACAGAGGTACTCAAACATGGCAACTTTAAGACTTGTGGACTTCAACTCCCAGAATTCTCCAGCCAGCTAAGCTGAGTTGAAATCCACAAGTCTTAAAGTTGCCATGTTTGAAGACCTCTGGTTGGACCTACAACCTCAGTCTTTCACATTGGCCTGTTTATGAATCTGACAACTTCCTTGTTATCTTATATCCACAATAAATTGGTTTAGGAATAATGTAGCCTTATCAAATTTGGGCAAACTCCAGGCATGAGAACTGTAACTCCCAGGATTCTCAGAAAAAAACTCTGAAGAATTTTGAGAGTGTAGTACCATATATTTGGAAACTTTTCTTCAATGGATGGAGCAAAAGTTCCTTAGATAATTATTTGAGTCTTATTCCCTGTGAGACTATCAAGCTAGATATTGTGAATTTTACATTTTATCTTAGTTTTAAGGGATAATATTTTTGTGGCGTCCATATTTTTATGAATAATCTTCTCAATAGATTTCTGCCTTATGAATAACAGAGGCTTATCTCAGTAACAACAATACTTGTCTAACACATTGATCTCCAATGACAAGGACTAATAATGATCCTTCACTAGCTTAGGACAAATATAAACTCCAGCAATGGAATAACTTGTTGCTTGTGGAGATATGGATACATCAGGGGAGAGTGAGCATTAATGTGCTACTCCATCATTTTATGCTTTTGGATGTATCATTGGCAAAAGAATTATTCACATTTTGATCGTATTTTTCCTCCTGCCTTCATCTGGTCATTTAAAATTGTGCACAGTTCCAAGCAATGGTGTGTGTAGTGTTACACCCGAGGTGTTAATTTGATTTAGTAATTTAGGTTATTAATTAAAGCTGTCAAAACTATTGTCAACTGTTTCTGTATAATCTGCTACTGTATGAGTCACAGTGGTATTTGATAGTTTTGGAACTGAGGATAAAATTTTTGGAAAACGTTTCCCTCTTCCTTAGAAAGAATTGTCTAAATACTCAAAATGGATTCATTAATATTTTGTTCAAATAATCATTGTTCTATGGTACATATTTGTTTTTCTTAGCGATTGCTATTTTCTCATTCCTAAACATCTCACGAAGTTTCACACCATCAAATCTCTGGACCAAATGAACATTTTGAATCAGATTATTGATTTGGATCATGTTTCTGAATTAAATGATTCCATTCATTGAATAGTCTTTGGCACCATGCAAAGAACTAATTAAAAACTTTTTTTTTAGATTCAATGATTCACTTCAAGTTGATTTGATGAATTGAATCAACAAGGGAAATAACCTACAACTAGCTCTTCACAGCACATGAACATTTGTATGACTGGAACATGCTTTCTTGTTGAATCTTTTGGAGAACAAAGGGACACACACATCCCATTCTGAACATTTCTGGTAATCCAACTTAATTTTTGATCCACTCCCCTTGTTTAGGATTGCACTGTAAATTGGCTTGCCATTATGTAGACACCTCTAGGATTATGCTGTTGTTACCCCAACACTTTCTGACATACCTTGACTCTTTATCAGCTAGAAAAGATGGTTTCAGATGATTTCAGGAGCACCCATTTAACAGTTTTAAAAGGAAAGATTGGCCCTGCTGTTCACTTGTCCTGGTCTTAGGTACATAAAATAATAGAGTTGGAATGGATCTTGGGGGTCTTCTAGTCCAACCCCTTGCTCAAGTAGGAGACCCTGCACTGTCTCATCTTTTTAAAAATATATCCAATGATGGAGTGTCAGAACCAGTAATGGGCCTCTGCCCCTACCGGGGGGACGGGACACAGTGGAGGCATTAAGTTTATGCACTATTTATTGAATACTTGATCAGTTGTTTTAATTGTCATTCCTTCTCTAGTACCTTAGTATGATCCTTAATTACTTTTAAAATGGGAAATAATTCAATAGTACGTTTTACCCATAAACACTTTAATCATTTTAATCGTTATCTAGAACTGAACTTTTATAGCTATTAAAGAAAATTGAGCTACTTGCCTAATCTGTTATCATACTAAACCTTATGGGTTCAGTACAAAACCTTAAAATGTTACTGGGCTCCTCAACAAATTATGTTGTCTATCATTTGTCCTTTTTGTGGCTATTCAAATAATGTGACTTAACCAACTGCACCTATTTGAAAACTTATCTTGGTTGGCAAGCCACTCCCACCCAGTCACATGATTGTCAAGCCACTCCCACCTGGTCACATGGCCGGCAAGCCACTTCTACTTTTACCCGGTCACCTGACCATCAACCCACACCCAGAAAATAAGCCATGTCCACAGTGTGGCGATAAAATTTTTGGAACCCCATCATTGGTCAGAACCATAGTTAGCACTTGTTTCCTATTGCACCCAACTCCTTTTGACAATAAAACAAAGGATTTCAATATTGCTGTCAGGGTTCCGAGGCCCTAATTAAATCACAAGCCTCGAGCCAAGCTTCAAATGAAATCCAGTTATTTATTAGGAGCTTCACATCCACACATCCCAAGTGAAGCCAGCTCTGACCCTACGTAAGTTATGCTCCAATTATGACTCCCCCACCCCCCAGAGTGTGTCTTCAATCACATTAGCCACAGAGAAACTTTGGTGGGCTGTAGAGGTCACTCCCCTCTGCTGCTGTGGGTAACCCTTGGACACAGCCTTGAGAGAGATAAGCATGGAATGTGCCTCTGTCTTTGGCTGCCATGTCCGTTTCACTGGTTTCCCATTCCCCCTGGCCCATGGCAATTCGAGAGCAGGCAGGGATGCTTTTCAAGTTGACATTTGCATTGCATTACATTGTAATGTCAATGCAGTATTACATAGATAGAGCAGGGATTTCTTTTTCCCCTCCAGTTAAAATTAGGAGATGGAGACAGACATGTCCAACTCCTGTATAATCTCTTCCTGGTCTCTAATTAAACCATGAAGTTGAGTGTGACAGGATTGCTCATTACTATTTACTTTTACACTGTTTATGTGGCGTGCCATGTTGCAACTGTGTGGAGGGTGTCTTAGAAAAGAAAAGAAACCAAAAAGTTGTAAGCCACCCAGAATCATTGTCTGAGATGGATTGCTATAGAAATAAATATACTATATTATAAAGCATGGTCATAAAGTATCAGTCAAGAGAAATGTAAAAATGTGAGAAGGTATGAAGGGGTGGGGGAGTAATCACAAATACATACAAAAAAAGATTTCTAACTTCTCTTCCAAGGATATAAAGACTGCTAACATTCAACTCTTACTTTAAGATTATTATTAAATGTCCATTTGGCCCCTTCAAAAGAAAAATGAACTTTTTTTTAAAAAAATGCCCATTTTAAATTTTAACATCAAATCCGTGTGTCAAAATTTGATCCCCCCCCCTCTCCATTTCCTGCAGAATGTCCCCAAAGGGCTTCCAATTATAAAGAATTCCTTCAGTGATTTTCTCTCTTGTGAGAGCCATTAATTTGGCCACCGTTGCAATTCTGTCCTCTTTGTTAACTATTCCTCTATTGTGGGCTTCATAGGATTTTTCAGATACAGAGTATATAACAATTGTGTTACTGTTATCATGTGCTATACCATATAACATTAAAACACCTACTAGCGATTTGTAACTTTAGCGCACTGTGTAAAGCTAGGCAATTTTGGGTGATGCAGAAAACTACGATGAGCAAAATTGTGCTTCCCATGGCGTGTGCCTATCTCACCTAGGAAGCAACAGCTCACATATCTGCATGCGTTCAGGCTATTTACCTGCTAAGCCAAAGTGCTTAGGACTGTTAGGGTTTTCAGATCTTCAAAACGCTGCTACTTTTTACAATGGCTCTTCAAGCAAAAACATCACTCTGAAGACCTCTGTAATATTAGTAACACCGTTGTTGAAGGAATATAACTCAGTGGTGAGTTATAACAGTTATCAACAGTTATCTCCAGGTTCCTAAGAGGTCAGTAAGGGGCGTGCATAAGGGCACTCGCCTGCCTTTCGTCCCCTGTCCAATTGTCCCTCCTTATCTCATATATCATATATCTTTTCTTCCTTTCATATATCTTCTCCTCTACTTTTATATCTTTTCTTTATATATAATACTTCATGTCTATCCTCTTCAATATGTATTCTGTATTGGACAAAATAAATAAATAAAATAAATAAATAAATAAAAACGGTTGTTGAAAGAATAGAGCCTTGGTGGTGCAGTGGTTAGAGTGCATTACTGCAAGCTACTTCTGCTGATCACCAGCTGCCAGTAGTTTGGCAGATCGAATCTCAGTAGGCTCAAGGTTGACTCAGCCTTCCATCCTTCTGAGGTTGGTAAAATGAGGACCCACATTGTTGGGGTCAATAGGCTTACTCTCTGTAAACCACTTAGAGGGGGCTGTAAATTTAAATCTAAAATAACTTCCTCACTGACTTTGCTTGTCAGAAGATCATAAAAGGGGAATCATAAGTGTGTGTGTGTGTGTATGTATTCCACTTACCTTTCCTACGGGTTCACATCGCATTGGAAGTACAAATTTTTGCACATGCATTCTTTGCCAGCCGCTTTCAAGGAGCAATGCCCAGGTGACCGGCTTGACACTGAGGCAGCCATAAGTGTGAATGAATCGCTTTTTTCAGTATCATTGTAACTTTGAATGGTCACTGTTGTAAGTCGGGGACTGCCTGTAGTTAGAAATGTGCCATTTCTACATTCAAAGCAGTGGGGTTTTTGAACCCCTGTTGTTGATTTTCTTCTCTGACCGCTGCCTTTAAACAATCTTCCTTGCTTCTCTTATTCAGAGTACAGATACTATACATGGTATGTCCACTACGGGGCTTTAATGGCTTAATCAATTACTGAGGGTCACGTTTCATGTACTGCTATCTGATTTTCTTGTCAATCAATGCAAACCTATTTAAAGATTAGGCTATGTAACATTATGCTTTGCCCTCTGAAAACCAGATAATCTACTTCTAGGAAAACTAAGGTTGGATTATAGCATGATAATAATTAGGTGGTTTTATTTAGAAAACCTTATCTATTTAGAAAATGTATTGTGGTTGCCCATCTTAAACAAATTATTCTGTCTGGCTGAAAAATAATGCATACAAAATCCTGTTATGTTAATGCAAATCAGTATAAAATGGTACCAGAACACAATATGAATTATTATAATACTATAATTAATGTCTTCCATTAACACCTTGGTGGAAAACAGCCAAATCATCATGAATTTATAGAATGCCAATCTGGTTATACACATGTAGGATTGGAGTCTTCTACATGGGCAAGAATTCTGCCACTTGGACATACAGTGATCCCTCGAGTTTCGCGATCTCGATGTTCGCTAAACGCTATATCGCGAGTTTTCAACCCGGAAGTAAACAACACCATCTGCGCATGCGTGGCCTTTTTTTTCTATGGCCACGCATGCGTAGATGGTGGAGTTTCCCCACCGGGCTGAGCGGCTTCCCCTGGGTCTTCCCCCTCTTGCCCCGGTAAGTGGCGCGAGCAAAGGCGTGGGCGCGCGCGCGGGGCCCGCTTCCCAGCTGGGAAGCAACAACACCAACCGGGTGGGTGGGGGAAGCCCCGGCGGCGCGCGCGCGTGGCCCGCTTCCCAGCTGGGAAGCAACAACACTAACCGGGTGGGTGGGGGAAGCCCCGGCGGCGCGCGCGCGAGGCCCGCTTCCCAGCTGGGAAGCAACAACACTAACCGGGTGGGTGGGGGAAGCCCCTGCGGCGCGCGCGCGAGGCCCGCTTCCCAGCTGGGAAGCAACAACACCAACCGGGTGGGTGGGGGAAGCCCCGGCGGCGCGCGCGCGAGGCCCGCTTCCCAGCTGGGAAGCAACAACACCAACCGGGTGGGTGGGGGAAGCCCCGGCGGCGCGCACGCGAGGCCCGCTTCCCAGCTGGGAAGCAACAACACTAACCGTGTGGGTGGGGGAAGCCCCTGCGGCGCGCGCGCGAGGCCCGCTTCCCAGCTGGGAAGCAACAACACCAACCGGGTGGGTGGGGGAAGCCCCGGCGGCGCGCGCGCGAGGCCCGCTTCCCAGCTGGGAAGCAACAACACTAACCGGGTGGGTGGGGGAAGCCCCTGCGGCGCGCGCGCGAGGCCCGCTTCCCAGCTGGGAAGCAACAACACCAACCGGGTGGGTGGGGGAAGCCCCGGCGGCGCGCGCGCGAGGCCCGCTTCCCAGCTGGGAAGCAACAACACTAACCGGGTGGGTGGGGGAAGCCCCGGCGGCGCGCGCGCGGATAAGCGGCAGCAGCGAGGCGGCGGGGAAACCCCAATCTTCGGCTCCTCGCTGCTGCGGTGGAAGTAAAAACACCATCTGCGCATGCGCAGATGGTGTTTTTACTTCCGCACCGCTACTTCGCGAAAAATCGATCATCGCGAGGGGTCCTGGAACGGAACCCTCGCGATGATCGAGGGACCACTGTATTGTATTATTTACAAATGAAACCCTCCTAGGCAGTGCTGGGCTCCTACAGGTACCATCAGGTACGCAGAATCGGTAGAAAAATTTTGGTCAGGTATGCAGAACCGGTACAAAAATTTTGATTTTTTTTTTCTTTTTTTCCCTTCTGGGCTCTGGGTATGTTTTTCCTATCTCAGTAAATGAAGGTTGAATGTGTATAATTTTAGAAGAACTGTTTGTGCGTATATATGTGAGTCTACGGGGTGGCATACAAATCTAATAAATAAATAAATAAATAAATAAATAAATAAAATATGTGTACATACACATACAGTTTATGTAGTAGATAGTGCATATTTTTGTGTGCCTGTGTGGCATATATACATAAAATTAAATAGTATATTTTGGATGTTCAGTCACAGTAAATAGATCGTGAAACTGTAGCTCTTTGAGATGAGGAGAGGCCAGGCACCCTAACCCTAACCCTTGATATGAGTGATGTCAAGTTGGCCACCTTTAAGCCAGTCACATGAGCTTTAAACCACCCCCATGTCACATGATCTTCAAGCTACTCCCACCTGATCACATGGCTGGCAAACCACACCCACAGAATAAGCCACGCCCACCATGTGGTAGTAAATTTTTTTTGCAGCCATTCACTTCCCCCAGACCTTAGTTCAGCTTTGATTCCTTCCTATTACGGCTCCTTTTCTCCTCACACAATAAGGGGATCTCAAGGCCAGAGAGCCAGATGGATGATTCTGATGAATGAAGCCAACTCCTCCAGGCTGTAGGAGGAAATGATCTTCTGCCTATAAGTCTCATTTTACTCTCAGTATGTTCTTGGGTGTGTTTTTTTTTCTTGAAAGGTCAAGGGCTTTCTATCCAATTTATAAAGAAATTAAAAGAATTTGCTGATTAATTTATCTTTATAACTATGTGCTTGGTAGCCATTAAATATAAGGTTCTATATGTATTATTTATTTATTTATTTATTTATTATTTAATTCAATTTCTATGCCGCCCAATTCGGAAGGACGCAGGGCGGCATAGAAGTGGAATTGTAGTGGAAGCAGAGATGGGTTCTAACCAGTGAGAGGCTGCTTGTCTTACCTTCTACCGGTGAGCCCTCTGTGGCCTTTGCGGGCACGCTCGTGCCTGTCGGCGTAAGATTTAGCTTCTGCACATGTGAAAGCGAGATTTCAGCGATTTTCACCGATATTTTTGCTTTCACGCATGTGCAGAAGCAAAAAATCCATGAAAATTGCCAAAATCTCACTCTCGCATGCATCCTTGAATGAAATTTCGCTTGAAGCCCAATCTCACAGAAGGGCGTGTCAGGGGCACACAGCTGTGCATGCATCCCAGAATTTTCTACTGGGACGGAGCACCTGAGTGCAACAGCTGCAGCCCACCACTGGTTCTAACTTACTTCGCTGCCAGTTTGCTTCCTCCCATGCTGCATGGCTGCACCTCATGAGCATGCATGTGCTTCACGCATATATGCATGCGTTCACGCACAGTGCAAAACAATATAATATTTTTTTAAAAAGCTGAAAACAAGTTTGACATATGTGCAGTGCTGAAAATGTGGCTTCTGCGCATGCGCAGAAGAAAAAAAATGGAAAAAAATCAGATTTTTTAAAAAGAAAAAAAGAGGGCAGTGGCCACAGACCAGCACTGACCGATCCGGTTCCATGATGTCATCATGACATCACCAGCGGTTTGCTATCAGTTTGGGCGAACCGCTTCGAACCTGGAGGAACCCATCTCTAAGTAGATGACAAAGTAACTGAAATCTGGATACTGTCTATACATATGAATTACCCGTTTTCAGAATTGCTTCCTTCTGCATTTATTTTTGTTGTTGTTGTAGTTGTTTCAAATAATTTCCCCCTTTGTTTGTGAAGAAATTATTATGATTTTACTTGTTTATATCATGCCTTTATTATTTTTACAAATAACTCAAGTTGGTGAACATATCCATCAGTCCAAGGCTTTCATGACTAAGGCAGGACTTGAACTCACAGTCTCCCACTTTCTAGCCTGGTGCCTTAACCACTAGACCATACTGGCTCTTATAATTTTGGAATTTGGTAAATAATCATCGTAATAATGACATAAACAAAATAATTAGGTCAACTTATCCTTGTTTGACATTGTGAACAACAAAACAAGCATACCCTTTGGTTTCTATTGGAGCTCTTTGTTGTTTATTTAGCATACCCTGGTTTGGGGGCTTGCTGGCAAGTCACAACCACATAGATAAGGACAAAGCCGGATGCTTTTGAACACAATTGTAATAATTCACATTGCATATATTCTATTCAAATACTTACCTGATTCCTCTCTCACACGCACACTTCAAGGCACTTTGAAGAATCTTCTTGATTCTAATTTTGTTTATCCCATTTCCATACTTCCTTCCCATCAAATATACTCGAGGAAGAATGTGAAATAAAGGTCAAAATCAAGTCATGATTACAGAATAAAAAATAATAATAACAGCAAATAAAGCGGGCAACAGGAAACAGCTACAAAGCTAGCAACCTTTCTGTGGAAAAGTAGAGAATGCAACACTCTCCATACGGCATGAAAATGGAATGTCTTCACTTGACAATTAGAAACATCAAGACCCTACGGCAGTGATGGCGAACCTTTTCCCCCCCTGGTGCCGAAAAAATGTGTGCGCGCGCTATCGCACATGTCTGAGTGCTCACACCCATAATTCAATGCATGGAGAAGGCAAAAACACTTTCCCCCACCCCCTGGAGGCCCTCTGGGGCCCAGAAACGGCCTGTTTCCCAACTTCTGATGGGCCCAGTAGGCTTGTGTTTCACCCTCCCCAGACTCCAAAGGATTTCCTCCAGCCACTGAGACTCTCTGGAAGTAAAAAATGCCCTCCCAGGGCCTCTGTGTGATCTAAAAATCAGCTGGCTGGCATACACATGCACGTTGGAGCTGAGCTCCATAGGTTCGCCATCACTGCCCTACAGTATAATCAGTGAATAGAATCTTTTCCAATATTAATATTATTTTTGAAAGATGGATCATAGAGTGTAAATCTGTTGATGCTGATATTCGCCCTGGAGCAACTTTGATGGGTTGTAGGGGACACCCCCACTGATGGCCTGCTACCGGAACGGTAAGGTGCTATGCTCCGGGAGTGATTTTTGGGTTGCGCACGCAGCTGCATGTCCCTGACGCATGCCCATGTGAGATTTGGCTTCTACCCATGTGCAACTAGTCAAATCTCACGTGAAGACGCTCAAATAAGCGATTTTCGCTGATTTTTTCCTTCTGCACATCCACAGAAGCAACCGAAATCGTCAAAATCTCACTCGTGCGTGCTTCCACACATGAGATTTTGCTTGCTGCACATGCGGAGAAACCAAATCTCATGCTGAGGGGCGCAACGGCCTCAGAGGGCACTCTGGTAGCGCCGAAGACGGCAGGCCTTCACTGGTCACTCCCCTCCACTGCTGTGGGTAACCCTTGGATACAGCCTTAAGAGAGATCAGCACAGAAAGCCTGTTTTTCCTTCCTACAAATATCTTGTTGTTTTGGTAGTGATGATTAGTTACTTCTATGCTTAAGCTTCCAAAATTCCTGAACATAGAGAAGGTGTTGTCGAGTTGTTGAAGCGTGGAACTCATTACCGGACTCCATAGTGTCATCCCCAAACCCCCAACAATTTACCCTTAGATTATCTACGGTTGACCTATCCAGATTCCTAAGAGGTCAGTAAGGGGCGAGTACAAGTGCACTAGAGTGCCTTCCGTCCTCTGTCCTATTGCTCTCCTATATCTCCTATACCTTTCTTCTATTCCTATATCTCTTCTTCTATTCTTTCATTGATATGTTCTATTACTATATCTTCTTTTCTATTATTTCTTAGATATATTTTACTATGAGTTTGTCCTCTATAACCTTCATCATGTATTTTACTATGTGTATATAGATATATACCCACTAAAACCCTCATTGTGTATTGGACAAAATAAATAAATAAAATAAATAAATAAATAAAAGATCAACCTCAAAACCACTGCAAGGAAGGGAAGCATCAAAATAGAAATTGACAGTGAAGAGACAGAATGTATGGAAAAAATCATTTTCCTAAGATCACAGAAAGCTCAAAATAAATAAAAATAAAATATCGAATTGTTGTGGGTTACATAGCAATAATGAAGCTGAACCGAACATTGAAAAGCAGTGACATCAGCCCAGCAAGCAGATGTAGGTTAGTTCACTGTAACCTACAACTTATGATTGTGGAATTTGGACCCTAAAAAAGCAAGACAGGAAGAAAATTGACTCATTTGAGCTGTGGTGCGGTGGAAGACTCCAGCGTATTTCTTGGATAGAAAAGGTGACTAGCACTGGAGTGCGTAGAAGTAGACATGTCACTAGAAGGAAAAATCATGAAACTGCGTCTCATTTAGTTTGACCATGTCACAAGGGGAATTCATTGGAAAAAGCAATTATGTTTGGAAGAGTAAGCAGTAAAAAGGAACCAGACCACTAAAGAATACAGTGGCTGGACACTATCAAAACTGACACCAGCCAGAGCATAGAAAAACTCAAAGAAATAGTGCAAGATATGGAGAGGCCTGGCTTATAGAATCACCAAAGAGTTTGACACAAAGGAATGGATATTATCATGTAGGTGTAGGGACCCCTGCTAGAGCAGGGGGTTGGACTAGATGACCTACAAGGTCCCTTCCAACTGTAATAACCTGTAATCCTCACACTCAAGATATATGGGGCTACTTTCTGTGTTCTTTTAATCTATTTTAATTTTTCTGACATTCCTGCTCCCTCCTTTTCTTTGTCAACTTTGCTACCTTCTCTCTCAACCTCTTCTACAGCCACTCCAAGTCCTCGGAGAGGGGCGGCATACAAATCTAATAAAATAATAATAATAATAATAATAATAATAATAATAATAATAATAATAATAATAATAATATAGAAATATCACACAGCCGTCACTGAAACAATATAAAGTTTGCTATTGTTACTGCTCAATCAGTATAGTAGAGGTTGAATGACATCAGAAGCTGTTATATGTAAGCATGGGAAATTAGCCATAGTCAAATTTCACTTAGCAATGCTATTTATATACCACTTCACAGTGCTTTACAACCATCTCAAGCAGTTTACAGAATCAGCCTCTTGACCCCAACAATCTGGGTCCTCATTTTACCCACCTCGGAAGGATGGAAGGCTGAGTCAACCTTGTGCTGGTCAGGATCAAACTCCTGGCAGTGGGCAGAATTAGCCTGCAATACTGCATTCTAACTACTGTGCTATCACGGCTCCCAATTAGCATTATTTGGCACTTGCCAAATATTTAAACTGATTGTTTTTAAATTTTCCCAAAGGTCAAAGATTGCAAGTGATCTTCTCAGCTAAGTAGTTTGGGAGGTACAAAAGGAAAAATGAGATTGTATCTGCTCATGTATTACTTTGTATAGTGGCAGTTAAAATCATACTATGAGCTGTACTTGAGATCTGTAAGGACCAATTGTGTTAGAATGTTCTTTGATATGGTGATTGTTAAGACTCCTACTCCTAAGGGTAAAGCTCCCTTAGATGATTGCTATTCAATTGCATCTACTTCACAGGTTTGTGGACAGTTACAAATGCTACCCTAAGGAAGCACATTACAAAATGAATGTTTTCATAGCTAAAGCAAACGGTAATATTTAACTTGCAAAATTTCCTGAAAAAACATCTAAAGATATATTTTATAGCATCTGATTATTTTTCCCTCTATTATTATTCTGAAAACTTCTCCTGTGTTCTGAACAACAACAATTTCCCAGCACGTCAACCTTGGAAAGTTTAGAAAATTGAGGATTGAACTTTGGAGATGAATATACAGTATATATATATATATATATATATATATACGGCAAAGCCGAACTTCCGCGAACTTCCCATCTGTCTCCTGAAGCCGAACGGCAAAGCCGAACTTCCGCGTTCGGCTTCAGGAGACAGCTGGGAAGCAGCGTGGCTCTTTTAAAAGGTCGCAGCCGGCCTGGGGGGCTTCCCAGCACCCCCCTGAACCAGCCGCGCCGCTTCCCAGCTGTCTCCTGAAGCCGAACGCCAAAGCCGAACTTCCGCGTTCGGCTTCGGGAGACAGCTGGGAAGCGGCGCGGCTGTTTTAAAAGGTGACAGCCGGGCTGGGGGGCTTCCCAGCAACCTCCCGAACCGAACCTGGGGTTCAGAAAAAATTTGCCTCTTCTTACGAACTTTGTTCGAGTTATGAACCGGCGTTCGGGAGGCTTCTGGGAAGCCCCGCCGGCCGGCTGTCACCTTTTAAAACAGCCGCGCGGCTTCCCAGCAGTCTCCGAACACCCTTTCGTAACTCGAAAAAAGTTCGTAAGAAGAGGCAAAATTTTTCTGAACCCCGGGTTTGTATCACGAGTTGTTCGTAAGATGAGGGGTTCGTATCTTGAGGTACCACTGTATATATATATGCAAATATATATATATTTGTAGATTTTCTCAGGTATAGGTATGTAGGTCTTGGCATATTGGGATCTTTTCCCGTCGAAACATCGCCAGGATTCTATCAACCTTATACAGGAAAAGACCCGAGTAAGCCAAGACCTACACACGCACATACTCAAAAGATTGTTTTTCCCCTTTAATACACATAAACAACAACAAGTAACAATACAATGGAGAATTTAGCATTAAGTATCAGATTGTGATAGAAACCACTCTCATTATGTATCAAATAATTTAATGCATTTTATAGTTAATGCTATACAGCTCTAGATGTAAAATGTAAGCAACTTTACGCTGGTCAACATCAAAATTGTAGAAAACATTGTTGATATAGACATTTTTTTCATTTTGTTTATTTTTAAAGGTTTGTTCTCTTGATCATCAGAGTCTAGTCAATACCGTCTAAATACTACTGCACCCAAATAATATAAAATACTACTTGTGTTTTATAATAATGCAATAAAAAAGATTTCTTCAGCCACTGAGCTATATACCCACACCAGTTGATTGGTTGTAGGCATGTGAAAAGATTCTTTTTGAAAATAATTCATATAGCCGCTACTACCTAAGTGCAATGATCAATGTACCCACCATTGAATGTTTCCTAAAAAAACATTACAACCTCCCCCATTTATTTGATGATCTCCAAGGCAAATTGATGAAAAGCACAGCGGTTACCACTTGCACAGGGTCCAGACTTGTGCGTTTCTTTTAGAGAGTGTGAAGTTTCCAAAAGATCCCTAATGAGTTCATGAGCCACAAGCCAAACTCCAAAAGAAATATAGTGATTTATTAGGAGCAACATTTGGCAGTGCTCCAATGCAGTCAAAACTGAGTCCAGGTAGGCTGTGTGCTCTTGTGACACTGTTTACCCCCTTCTCATTGGACACATCACAAATACATTATCCAATGAACCACATTGGCGGACTTTGAACCCACACATCCCGCCTTCTGCCTCCGGTAACATAGGGTACAATCAATAAAGGAATCATTTGTGAAATGTAGTTTCAGTTAGTGCACTCAGACACTTGGTCAGCTCTTCCCCCTCCTTCTTATGGCAACTTAAAAGCTGTGCATGTTGACAGAGAGCTTCTGGCTTGGAAATAATGAAACTGATGGTTAACAAACAACAATACTATTGAGTATTTTATTTTTCAAAGTACCAAGCTCTTTCTTGATGAGGAGACTGTATTTAATATCTGGCTTGTTAGTATCTTGTTGTCCAACAACCTCCATGTAGCTCATCCCATCCAGTGCCCTGCTTGTTCATCCATCTTTCTCTTGGAGTTTATATCAGGCATCAATCCTTGGCCAAGAGTTAGGTCAACACTTTGGGTTTGATTTGGGAAGGGAGTATAAAAGAGAGGTGTGAGGAGAGGAAGATGCCTGGAGAAAGGATCTTTTAATTTTTTCTGCTGAAGTCAGGTTGTACGTATTACCTTTTTTAACCAAACAAACATAGAACTATTCTGTTTCTACATCTATTTACTTTATATAATTATTTTTCTAATCAAGACATTTTCTCCTACCTATCTCATCTTAATGGAGAATATTTGTAGCTTGGGGTTGAAATGAGGGGTCCTTGGGTCCTGTCTGAGCTTTTTGCAGATGTTTCATTACCGAACTAGGTAACATCATCAGTGCTAGAAGGGAGTGGGGTTTGCTCTTTGTTTATATATGGGAGCTAGGACTCCTCACCAGCACGGATGATGTCACCTTTTTGCAGTATTGAAATGTCTAGAAGAAAACAACCAGGTGCAGAGAACACCAAGAATCCCTAACTCGTCTTGCATATCCTTTTTTCCATTGTACCTGTGCTGTTCCCTCTTCTGCTTCGGATACGGCATCCATGACTACTTTGTTCCCAAGTGGTTTGCTCATTCCCAGTTTATTTTGAAGCAAAATGCCATAACAACTCATACCTTGGCTGCCGTCAATTTTGGTGCCACCAATTAGTATGTAAATCTCTGTGCTTTCTCTAGCTTAATGTTTGTGAGACAGCATGCAGCGCTGCCCACTAAAGCCTTCTGCATGCTCATTGAACTTTGTCAGGGCCACTGTTCCAAGAATGGTGGTTCTTGGTATGGTATGCTGCTTGGTTTCCGGACACAATTCAAATTGTTGGTAATGACCTATAAAGCCCTACCTAGCATCAGGCCAGATTACTTGTGGATCGCCTTCTGCCGCATAAGTCCCAGAAACCAGTTAGGTCCCACACAGTTGGCCTTCTCCAGGTCTCATCAACTAGACAATGTCACTTGGCAGGGCCTAGGGGATGAGCCTTTTCTGTGGAGGCCCCTGCCCTCTGGAATCAGCTCCCCACAGAGATTCACGCTGCCCCCATCCTCATCCTCATTTGTGCCGCCAGGCTTGGGGGGATTAGATCTTAGCCCCTGGCCAACGATCTTATGGTTGTTGTTCGAATGGGTATCATTGATTTTTAATATAACTGAGGATTTTAGATATTTTACGTAGTATTGACTAATTGGATTTAGCTTATTGTATCCTACTGTTTCTTTTATATGTTGTAAGCCGCCCCGAGTCCTCGGAGAGGGCCGGCATATAAATCCAATAAATAAATAAAATAAAAATAAATTACAGTGACCAAGTAATTAGCCAAACTTAGCTGGCAAAGTGAAGATGATTCGCCACTGAAGCTTGATGAATGGCATTACAATGTGGAGAGTAAAACTTGTGCTGAGAATATTTTGTGCCATAGTGCCCCTTGTTATAGTGGCAGCTGTTGTATCCTTAAGGGGAATTGAGGGCAAATATTTAGCTGTACCAATTCCTAACCGAAGTAGGCTTCTTCCTAAAAAATCTCCCAAAATTGTGAATTTCAAAACATATTACAGAGTCATCACAGATTCCCAGTCATCCAGGCAAAGGTATTTGAAGATTGAATCATGGTAAGTGGACCAATTTTTATTTTCATTTTGTTAGCTTAAGACGTTTCGCTGCTTCCTCAGGGCATTTCTCTGCCTAACTGACTTGTTCTGACTGACGAAGCTGCTTGGATGAGCAGCGAGACGTCTCCAACTGAGAAAACATTAGTCCAGTTGCCATGATTCAACACTTTTGCCTGGGTGATGGACAATCTTCATTGACACATTGGAACAGATTTTGGGGAGGAAAGCCCTGAAATTGGTGTGGCAGGTTAGTACATTCCAACATCTCTCTGGCTAACTGACTAACTCTGATTGTGATGAAGCTGCTTGGATGAACAGTGAAACTACTCAAGCTAACAAAAAAATAATCCCTTTGCCGTGAATTCACCCTTCACAGAGTCAGAATGGCAGTGATTATATATATATATATAACATCTCCAAGTGCCAGAGCTTCAGTAAACAACGGGTGCCACTTTCTGCAGGTGTGGCTGTGCCTCACCTGTTTGCTGCCCAAAGATTAAACCTATGCAACTGGCATGGGCTCCACTTACCTTCGCCACTGGTTCACATTGCAATGTTTCGCGTGCATCCTCTCATGCAATTCTGCTTCTGCGCATGCTCAGTAGCTATAATCATCCCGAAACATCAGCTGATCAGCTGTGCTTTGGGCAAAGGAGAAATAGCAATAATATTTGAACTTATAGTGCTTTTATAGCCCTCTCTAAGCAGTTTACAGAATTAGCATCTTTCCCCCAACAATCCCCGTCCTCATTTTACCCACCTCGGAAGGATGGAAGGTTGAGTCAATCTTGAGCCGGTGGTGAGATTTGAACTGCTGAACTATAGCTAGCATTTGGCTATAGTAGCCTGCTGTGCTGCACTCTAACTACTGTGCCACCCCATCTCTTATACTTATAAAGGTAAGTATAAACCCAGGGACAGGCAGGAGGGCCCTTTTTCAAACAGCAGCAGAGGAAGAAAACTTCCAAACAGTAAAAAAACTTGGAAAAAATCCCCCCCCCCCAAAAAAAAAAGAAAAGAAAAAAGGATGGTGGCACTTATAGACCGAAACTAACCGAACTAGATCCATTACACCATTGTGATGTCACCAGAGGGTCGTTACCGGTCCGGATGCTCTGGACTGATCCGACCCACCCCTGCACTATGCCAAAACCTGTTCTGCAATTTTCCTTTAAAAAACAACAACAATGCTTTAGTATTTCTGTCTTATACTACGAATACCTGCCCATTTCTTCAATGGCATTTTTTTAGGCCTCAGTTTATTGTGGTGAGATTCCAGCAAATCCTGCAAATCTTTTTTGACTCTCCATCAATCCGCTGTGCCAAATACCCTAAGTTTCTTGATTTAAAATGAGAACTCCCTCTGTCCCCCTCTCCCGCCGCCCCCTGATAATTACCTTTGGTGCTGAATGAAACTGTATTGGAAGGCAACAGGATGCTAACGATTGGACAGATGACTGCAGTGAAAAATAGGATGCTCTTATATTCTCGCTCAAGGACAGCTCTTTTTATAATAAAGCAAAAAGGGCAGCCCGACCTTATGGTAAAACATTCTTTGTAAAACAACAAAGCAATTCCCTTTCCACCCAATTGCCTGAGAATGAAATGCAAAATAACTTTTTAAGCAGAGTGGTGAGGCTGCCCTACATGCTATCTCCCTAATTTGAGTGAGGAAATTCAAAGAGCTGCCTAGTAGCCCTGGCGGTGCCCTTTATCCCTTTGTGAGTTTGCATCATTTCAGAGCAACCACCCTGTAAGGAGAAGCTCTAATTCTGCCTCTTAAGCATCATTTTCCTGGTGTGGTTTCCCCTCTTGTGATCTGCTGGTTGCCTATTGTAAAGAAAGAAAAAAAAAGTGAGTGGATGCAAATGAATCGACATACAATATACAATGAATTGGGGACTCTCTAGACCAGTGATGGCAAACCTTTTTTGGCTCAGGTGCCAAAAGGGTGCGTGCGTGTGCAATAACATGCGTGTGGTGCCCTCGACCCACAATGCAATGCTATTGCCCCCTGCTCTGCCCCTCCATACATGAGCACAGACCTCAATGAAGCTTCCAGTAGGCCTGTTGGGCTGTTGTTTTTTGCTCTCCCCCAGACTCAGGAAAGCCTCCTTAAGCCTTCGGAAAATGGCTCAATGGGCCACCCGGAAGTTCAGAAATGAAACGGAAGAGGAGCTGCCCTACTACTTACCTTCAGATAGTTGCAACCAGTATTGGGCTGCTACCGGAATGTGGGGTAGCAAAAATCCTTGCAGCAAAAATGGAGCTGCATGCGCAGCTCCAGCTGACTGGTGGGCATATGCATCAGTGCAAGATTCGGCTTCTGCGTATGCACCAGAATCCAAATCTCACACGAGGACATACATACAAGTGAGATTTTGGCAATTTTCACCAATTTTCGGGTTCCACGCATGCACGGAAGCAAAAAACGTGTGAAATCTCACACTCACATGTGTCCTTGTATAAGATTGGCTTCCAGCACATGCACAGAAGCTGAATCTCACGCCAATGCACGCGGGCGTGTGCTGGGGTCATGGAGCTTCATGAGAAGTGCACCAATAGTGGTGGTGACAAGGAGCCCTTGCCTGGTTGCAACCAGTTCTCGCACACTTCAGCCCATTTCTTCAGTTTTCCAGAATATTTCCCAGAAGGCCTCTGTAGCCAATAAAAGAGCTCCGGATCGATCTGGAGCGCTGTTATCGGCTAGAGAGGCCTTCAGGAAAGCCTTGCTGGTGGCAGAAGAAATGGCCCGAGGCGTGGGAGGCCTGGTTGCAACTGTCCACAGCCCAACAAGTTCCTGAAGATCTCTGATAGTGAAAAGGAGGCTGGGAGTGACGCACACAAGTGAACTTCCAGAGGCTTTCCTGAAGCCTGGGTAAATGAAAATGGATAGACTTACATGGTGAAGTTGCAGTGATGCTTTCACCATTTTGTATCAGCGAATTGGCCACCCATGGGTCCCTCAACTAGAAACTGTCAGCTATACCAGTGTTTCCCAACCTTGGCAACATGAAGATATTTGGACTTCAACTCCCAGAATTCCCCAGCCAGCGAATGCTGGCTGGTGAATTCTGGGAGTTGAAGTCCAGATATCTTCAAGTTGCCAAGGTTGGGAAACACTGAGCTATACAATCTCCATGGGGCATCCAACCACTCTTTGCTTTGGTTATTTATTAATTTGCTGCAGGATTGTTGTGAATTTAATTCACAAGGTAAGCCTTTTGCCCATCTTGCTCATTGTTCCCTTCTCCAGTGCTGAAAAAAAGGTTACATTTGCACAGGTTTAATCAAGTTAATTAAAAAACTAATAACCTGGATGGTCAACATGCTGAGATTTCTCACTGTTTGCCGTAGTTTTAATTTTGTACTTTGGTCTATTGTGAAAATCAAATCCGCTTGGTTACACTATGATCCAATGTCCTATATAACTCGAGAAAAAGTTTTAACTCATTAACCAGAGCCACTATATCGTGGGAGTGCGGTCTATAAATAAACGACTGCTGCTTCTATTATTTCTGTTTGTGAGTGGCAACTTTTGCTGCAAGAATCAAAGAGCGTGAACCCTGAGGGTTACTCGCTCAAGCTTAGAGTCAGGAATACACTGTTTTTTATTAATAACGCCAACTGTAATTAAAAAACAAACAGACAAGGTTGTTGTAGAAAAGAAAAATGATTAACCCAGCAGGTCTACACTGGGTTTAACAATATCGGTGCTTATTTGTAAAGAGAAGGAACAAGGAATGAATCTCACCAGCTAATATGCAAGGGAAGAAGGTTGCCAACTGCCAATCCTATGTGTAAATTCATATCTGGCTTAGAGGGGAATAAATAAGAACATTGCTGGTGTTTTGGCAAACGGGGAAGAATATTAACAAGAAGAACGTTAGAGATATGTAAGATTGCAAGAATTCCTGTAGCTCTGGGATAATCAGAACTTCTATAGTGGGAGCCTAGGAAAAATGTTTCCTTTTCGGTTGGTAGTTTTCTATTCCTTTGAAGATTTGAAAAGTGAGGGCCACAGTAACTGTCAAGATACATGTTTCATGTGGCTCTCACACAGAGACTATAAAATAATAAAAACAGAGGTTGGAAAAGAACACTAGACAGCCAAACATCTGACGTGTCTTGGGAGTTGGTTATTTTGAAGTTATACACAGAAATTATACACATTGCCCAATATATTTGGGAGGCTTAAGACTGTCCATGATCTTTGAATAGCACATAGAAACATAGAAGATTGACGGCAGAAAAAGACCTCATGGTCCATCTAGTCTACCCTTATACTATTTCCTGTATTTTATCTTAAGATGGGTATAGTTGTTTAAAACCCACCTCTGCCGCCAGGCATGGGGGAATTGAGATATGCTTTCCCCCTAGGCCTTTACAATTTTATACATGGTATTTCTGTATGTATAATTGGTTTTTATAATAATGGGTTTTTAACTGTTTTTAGTATTGGATTATTGTTATAGGCTGTTTTATTACTGTTGTTAGCCGCCCCGAGTCTGCGAAGAGGGGTGGCATACAAATCCAATAAGTAAGTAAGTAAGTAAGTAAGTAAGTAAGTAAGTAAGTAAGTAAGTAAGTAAGTAAGTAAGTAAGTAAGTAAGTAAGTAAGTAAGTAAGTAAGTTTATCCAGGCATGTTTAAATTCAGTTACTGTGGATTTACTAACTACATCTGCTGGAAGTTTGTTCCAAGCCTCTACTACTCTTTCAGTCAAATAATATTTTCTCATGTTGCTTCTGATCTTTCCCCCAACTAACCTCAGATTGTGCCCCCTTGTTCTTATGTTCACTTTCCCTCCTGAACTTTAGAGATCACTCAAATGTTTGGAGCCCAAGGAGAAAAAGTAGGCAAGGCCAACAGAAACAAACAGTAATCCAATATCATTAATATGATTGACACACCAATATTCCCCCCCCCTTCCTTTACATTAAAAATTACACCTCACTGGTCATTTTTGGAGAGGTTTTGAGGAATCATACCCAGTTTTGGAGGAGACTCATAATGTCTTAAGCCACTAGGTTGTATTTCAGGTAGTCCTCGATGTACAGCCAAATTTATTAAATGAGTTTTGTCCCATTTTGCAACTTTTCTTGCCACAGTTGTTAAGTAAAATCGCCGTCTGGGGTCTATATTTTGATCATGTGGTCACAAGTGTGAAAAAACATTTCTTAGTTACTTTTTTCCATGCCATTGTAACTTCGGACAGTCACTAAATGAGCTGTTCTAAATCAAGGAATATATATGTACCCTGTTTGACAATGATGACTACTTTAGATGAGAGATTTTCTCAGGATCAGAATAAAATACTCCATCCATTCACCTGGTACTTTCTTCCATCTATGGTAGATGAGTATAAATTATAAGTAATATGCAAAAGGTGTTCTACCTGTACATTTTTCCCGACTGGCTCTTCAGTGGATATCAATATATTTGCCCAAATTGACAGCACTTAAGATATGGGGTTGACATTGCGCATGTGCTTAATTTTGGATCATTTGAATGTGTTTCCCAAAGTCTACATTAAAATTAAGATGGGAAATAAATAAGGTGCTTGTGGGAAGAGACAACCAGGCTGAGGCCGAGAGAAGGGTCAAACAGGTCATCAGTCTCAAGTCCCTCCGCATTCACAAGAGATCTAAGTCCAATTCTCCTTGAATTCTGCTGATTCTTATCTACCACAAATTTTCCTTTACTGTTGGTTGTTCAGATTCTTGTAGAGAGTTACCCTGGAATACACTTGTATTCCTTTTGAATAACTCTGGTTTCTATTTTCTTAAGCCTGATATTTGGAGATACAGGTACATATCTTACAAGAGACCCATCCACTCAGTGGAGATTACTTAGATGTTAGCAAGTACAAACTGCTACAAAAGTCTCCATAATCTATGAATTCACCTTAAATGTTGGCCCTTCCTACATAGATTATTAGTTATTGATAAATTTCACACCCCATATGTTCATCCAATTTTAGAAATCTCAAAAATATAGAAGATACATGACCAATCTAATTGCTCAGTTTAAAAACACAAAGAAAAATATCTATTAAATACTAGGACAGATGATAGCAAATTACTTTAGAAAGAGAGTCAACAAATTAAATAATGTGTGGGAGTACAATGTGAAAAGCACATGAGCAAAGTTCATGGCAACAAATAGTTATGGCCAAACCATGTATTAGTGAATGGTATCTTGGTATCTCTACATATATTAGTATCTGATGTACTCTGATTAAATGTTTGAATAAAAAAGACTGTAGTTTGGATGACACCTTTAGAAAGCACATATTAGAAGCAATGCATTCTTAAAACGGAATTTTAATGGTGGATTTAGAAGCAGGCACATTAGGGAAGACAAACACATACACTTTACATATTTGATAAAAATTACAAAGAGCAAAGGATATTAATTTTACAATTTTACAATAGGCAGGAGTCATGCAACACATCTAAATGTCATCAAGTGTGCATTTGCTGTATGGGGAAATATTCTTAATGGAACCAGGGGACTTCATATTTTTATTCATGTTTTGTGGATATGGAGTTTCAAATGATCAATGCATATAATTTCCAGTACTGTATGTGGATCCTTTAAGATCTCACAGTGAATGTCCAGCCTTTAGCCATGAACAATGCAATTTTATCTCTTCTATTCCTTTAATATTAGCCCACAACTATTCTTTTGGGTGTTATTTCATATTAAGGTCAGACTTCAGTTTGTTGGTCAGGAGCAAGATATGTCTGTATTCTCTCTGGCCAAATATACTATATAATAATAAAAATATAATAGTGTAATGAAAAAAAAAAAGGACCAGGGGTGACATGATAGCAGTGTTCCAATATTTTAGGGACTGCCACAGGGAAGAGAGGGAAATAAATTGGAACTTTGAGGAGTACTTTGACTTGGACTCTGATTTAGTTTGGTTGTTACCTGGAACCTTGACAGGAAGGAAGGTAAACCTGTTTATCAAAGCACCAGAAGGTAGGACAAGAAACTTGGATGGAAGCTTGTTAATGAGAGATCTACCTAGAAATAAGGAGAAAGAGTGAGAACAAGTGGTGGGTTGCTCCCAGTTCAGATTGGTTCTGCGAACCAGTAGCGGTGTTGGCGGGAGGCTCTGCCCAATCCCCGACCTGGGACACACAAGCGCAAACACGAACCAGTGGCAAACTAATCTAGAACACTCTACTGGTGAGAACAATTCACCAGTAAAACATGGTGCCTTCAGAAGTTATGGATGCTCAATCACTGGAAGTGTTCAAGAAGAGATTGGACAGCCAAAACTGAAATAGTATAGGGCAGTGATGGCGAACCTTTTCCCCCTCGGGTTCTGAAAGCACATGTCCATGCGCTATCACAGGTATGTGGGTGCCCACACCCATGATTCAATGCCCCTGCTCCCCACCACCCACGTATGCACACATGACCCCCCGCACTGCCCCACACCCAATCATGACACTCCCTGCTCCCTTGTTTCCCGACTTCCAGTGGACCCTGTAGGCCTGTTTTTCACCCACCCCAGGTGCCAGAGGCTTTCTTGGAGCCTGGGAAGGGCGAAAACAGCTTCCCCCGCTCCCCTGGAAGTCTTCTGGAGACCACAAACACCCTTCCAGAGCTTCAGCGCAAGCCAAAAATCATCTGGAGCTGAATTAGGGCAACGGCTCATGTACCGGCATATATGGCTCTGCGTGCCACCTGTGGCACAAGTGCCACAGGTTCGTCATTATAGGTATAGGGGCTTCTGGTTGAACTGGGTGCTGGACTAGAAAACCTCCAAGGTCCCTTCCAACTCTATTATTCTGGGTTTTTTTTTTCTGTACTCTTACTTATGTCTCAGGATATGTAATGTTTGACTTTGAAATATTTTCACGCAGCACTGGCTTAAGTTCAACTAGGAAGTGTCTTAGATTGACCTAACTGACTTGGCTATGCTTCCTCAGCCTCTGAGGTGGTCTCTGTGTATTGTGAGAAATAAATGTTCCTCGTGTCCCCTTAGGAGAGCATCTTGGGGTCATAATAGCCACCAGGGAACTTCTGCTGGCTTGTCCCAGCCTGGAGCTCAGCTTAATACATCTCTTTATTCATTCCTCTCCTGAGATTATCTTCCTTTGCTTTACTTAAATGATCCCCCGCCCTCCCCGCCAAATTTCCCATTTGCTCTGGGTGCACAGAGAAGAGAAGGGGAAACTTTCCAAAGAGTTTGGATCTGTGCCCTTTCCAGTTTATTAGACTTAAGTGTTTTGTAATTTGGAATGGTTCCATGCCTATAAGAGGTCCAGGAAAAACAAAATGTGCAATTCTTGAAAAATGCATCGTATGTTACAGGGCAATAACAGGAATTAGTGTAGGAAAGATGGCTTCTGAGTAGACATTCCATGTTTTCAACCTAAATTTTAAAGGCTGAAGGATCTCTGCTGAAGAAATGTCAGAGAATGGACTCTGTGCCTCTTCTCCTTGCTTTCCTGGTTTACCCCCAAAAGTAACTGGACTTTCTTTGGGTTTTTTCTACTTGAAAACGTTTCACTTCTCATCCCCAAGAAACTGAAGAAGATTCTTGAATGAGAAGCAAAATGTTTTCAAGGGTTTTGGTGTGGACATGATTTAGAATCCTTCATTGACAATGTGGTGGACGATGCAGTGCTCAGCTTCCTTAGGTTTACTTTAGGCAGTTTTAGGCACACTCTGTCCCCTCTTCTCTAGTTCCAGTTTGCAGAGTAATTTACCTTTTAGCAGCTGGAGAAACCAGTAATGTCAGCATCAGGTCCTCTCCTATGCCTGCCAGGTTGCTAAACTAATCCCTAATTCACATAGCAATAGCATTTAAGGTTATATACCGCTCCACAGCGTTCTCTGTGAAGTTTACAATGTAAGCATTATTTGCATATTGTCCCCAGCAGAGAGAGAGAGAGAGAGAGAAGTGGAAACTGGAAACAAGCTAAGTGCATGGCCAAAACAAAATGCTGACAATGTAAACTGCCCAGAGAGTGTTATAAAACACTGTTGTGTAGTTATAAGTCTAAGTGCCTTTGCTATTATAACGTTTTGGCCAGACTTAGCTCGTTTCCAGCTTCCACTGGGTGCACAGGGCCAGGTAGGAGTGGAATTTGGGGTTCTCCAAACTACAGAAAATCTTAGCTGGAAGTTCTCCCAAACCTCTGCTAACCCTCAATAGCCCACCTCTGCCATCTGGGCTATTCTGACTCTCCTTTTTTTAGTTCACCTTTCCACATGCTTTACAACAGTTTACAATGTCAGAAAATTGCCCCCAACAATCTAGGTCCTCGTTTTACTGGCCTCATAAGGATGGAAGACTGAGTCAACTTTGAGGTGGTCGGGATTGAACTCCTAGCAGAAAGAGCTGCAGAGCTCATTTCTACTTCGTCACACACCTATTGCCTCTCCCTTCTTCTGATAAATTCTGAAAAAGTAATAAACCCATGCTAAAAAAAACCCCTACTGTTTTTTTCCCCACTCCCAACATGATTATATTGACATGAGAAGCGGGTGGAGACGAATTGCATTGGGCAGGAACTCTTCTAATGAACTTTAGCTGTTGGTGGGGCTACTTGAATTTACTACTCTTCAACTTGGAATTTTGAATATGTGTCTTCACACCTCTATAAATGCCTCTCAAATCAGGTCACCTTCAAATCGAATCAATTTGGAGATGCCCGATGCAATTGAGAAAATCCATTCAAAGGTAATTCACTTGGAGCTGAATATTCAAATCAAATAAATAGACAAACCAAGCATTTCCCTTTATGCAAACAAATATAAAACAGCCCCTTTAGACAAACCATTTGGGATTTTTATTGGAGTTAATGTATTTAATTTTTGTAATCATTTTAATGTAGTTTTTATGCTAGTTTAATTTTGATTGGGAGTTGCCCAGAATTGTTTTATAAGCTTGGGTGGCTATTTAAAGAAACAAACATATATACTGTACAGAGCCTTGGTGGCACAGTGGTTAGAGTGCAGTACTGCAAGCTATCTCTGCTAATCACCAGCTGCCAGTAGTTTGGCAGATCGAATCTCAGTAGGCTCAAGGTTGACTCAACCTTCCGTCCTTCCAAGGTCGATAAAATGAAGACCCAGATTGATGGGGGCAATAAGCTTACTCTCTGTAAACCACTTAGAGAGGGCTGTAAAGCACTGTGAAGTGGTAAATAAATCTAAATGCTATAATGCTATACAGGTTTCCCCTGTCCACTTGTGTATGACTCTAAGACATGGTGCTCCTCTCCATTTCTTGGCCGAGGGAGCCAGAGTTGTCTGAAGACAATTCCATGGTCATGTGGCCAGCATGACTATACACCAAGGCACATGGAACATGTTAAGCTTCCCAACCAAGTGATACCTATTTAACTAGTCACATGTTCACACTTTCAAACAACTAGGTGGGCAGGAGCTGGAGCAAGTAATGAGCTCACCCCATCACACAGTGCTCCGGTCTCAAACTTCCCAGCTGACAAGCTTAGGGTGTTTAACCGCTGAGCCATCAGGCCCTCAGATACCATACATAGCCTATTTCTACATAGCGTTTCCATGAAAAGTCATGTAAAAATGAGACTCTTTGTTTATCGAACTATTCTATACATATAGAGTTTTATCATGATCTCTCACCAGGATCTGCCACATTTTTGTTCATTGGGTTTCATTCTTTAAAAAGTTTTGTGGTGGCTCACCTTGAATGTACCAATAGTACTAGTTGGTGGCCAATTTTATTCCCGCAAAGTGGCACTGATTCCAACATTTTACATGGATCACAATAACTTGTAACCCTTCCTTACAATGCCTGCTCAAGAGTCAGCCATTTGAGTCTCTTTCGAAATATATGTATTATCCTCTAGGGTAAAAACATCCTTCCTCCACCCATAGAAATAATTCCAGTGTCTTTTTGCCTGAAGGGGGAGTGAGGAAAGGCCACAGGTGACTAATAATTAAGACCTTAGAAGTCATACTCAAGAGCAGAAAACAGATCCTGGCTGCATATTTCAAGCAGAATATTCCTTGGAGCCCGGTTTAGTATTTTAAGCAGAACTCTAATTAGCACTTTAAGGAACGGATGCTTTGTTTTGTGAACCATATTCTAGAAGCAACTGTAAAACTGGCAATCCCAATTATTTATTTGTTTGTTTATTTACTGACCTGCTTGTCCTCTGACAGCTCAAGGTGGTTTGCATAAGGATTTCCCCTAATTTCATTCCCCTGGGCCCTGAGCAGACAATCACTTGCTAAGATTTGTGACTAAATTGGGATTTGATATGCCCAGTCTTTGTCCAATGCTATTCTCATTTATATAATTTCAGATCTTGTTTAGGTTGGATTAGAAGACCTCCACAGTTCCTTCCAGCCCTATCATTCTACGATTGAGATCCCATATGTATGAATTAAGTAAAATTTGCTTGTTAGATGACAAGGGACTAGTTTGTGTGTTTTTGTGTCTTTCTGTTTGTTTGTTTGTTTGTTTGTTTGTTTGTTTGTTTGTTTGTGTTTGTCTGTGTGTATGGTGTGTGAAGGTGGCAAAAGAGAAAATGTAGCGTGATTAAAAGGTAGGGCAAGTGGGACAGTGAACAAAGGCCGTTCTGTACCAAGCAGCATCATTTCACCACTGCCTTTTCATCGTAGGAGGCTTCTATCATGATTTGCAGGCCAGTCGTAATTCACTCCAAGCCCTTTGTCTTCATCAGCAAATATCAAAGCCTCCCCATGCTCATGCTTTACTCCATGGTTGCCAAGAATATCATCACTCACCCGTGGGCGAAAAAACCAAATGCTTTCTCCAACATCCTCCCCTACTTTCTACCTCCGAAATTTTCATGATGAATGGTTTGGATAGCTTTGGACTCCATCGCTTTCTAATAGCCTAGAATATACCAGGGTAGGATATTCTTTCTCCTGTTCCCAGTTTCAAAAATGATTCCCGACATAAGCCATGTTTCCAAAATGACTGTGCTTTCACCTTACAAGCCAACCCATAATACAATGTATTATATAGGCTTGGAGTATGTGTGTGCGCACACACACACACACAAACACTGTATATATATCATATATATATATATATTATATATTACACACACACACACACACAATTTATCTTTGAGAATCCCCTTCTTACATTAGATAAAAAGTTATATGTGTCTGCCTAAGGAATGGATTCAGAACAGGAAAACAGTAGCTATTTTGTTTGAAAATATATTCAATTTGCATTTCGGATTGCAAAAGGAGTTCTGATCATATTTTGAGTTGTCAGCTGTATAGATAATCCTCGACTTACTGCCATTTGTTTAGTGACTGTTCAGACACTTTGCAAACATCACAAATTCTGTATGATGAGCTGCAGTGGCGCAGTGGTTAGAGTGCAATACTTTGCAGGGCTACTTGTGATGACTGCTGGCTGCCTGCAATTTGGCAGTTCGATTCTCACCAGGCTCCAGGATGCCTCAGCATTCCATCCTTCTGAGATGGGTAAAATGAGGACCCAGATTGTTGGTGGCAATACACCAACTCTGTAAACCGCTCACAGAAGGATGTAAAGCACCAGTATATAAGTCTAAATGCTGCTGCTATTATGATTATAACATCTGTGCCATTTGTGACTTTCCCAGCCAACTTCCAACAAGCAAAGTCAATGGGGGAGGGGGAATGCTGATTTGTTTTAACAATCTCATAGTTCACTGAACAGATGTAATGATGCAGTTACAGTCAGGACAAGGAAGATAGTAAAATTGGACATAACTAAACAACTATTTTGCTTGGCAACAGAAACTCTGACCCACATTGTGATTGTAAGTCGAGAACTATCTGTATTGGGAGCAAAGAGGCAGTAACCATCCAAATGCAATCCATATTCCGAAGCCTTTTGAAATGAATTGATACCATATTTCCAGGTTTCTGTTGACATTGTTTATGTCACTTAAATATATAGGTAGACACAGACCAATGCATATATATGAAATACCTCCAAGCAAACACCATCCTGGTTTCTGATCCATATGAAATGGGGTTTAGGAGCAGCAGACATATAGGAAGATGTGTAAGAGCATTTTCACAAGTGACGTTCAAATCGTCTTTCAATACCTTGTTCCATGCGTACATTTGAAAGTTATTTCTAGAGCTAAATGTGAAAAGGAGAGACTGGATATCATCTGTATAAAGCAGCCTTCTGTTTCAAAAATGTAGAATATCAAGGAAAGCTGTGATTGTCTTGCTGGATATGACATTTAAAGATAAACATTTACACATGAAGATTTTATTCATCTAACCTTGGGAGAAATGCAGACTTAGGTATAAGTCTGCATTGCTGAGGATTCTGAGTGTTAAAATGCATGGATCTTGAAGTCTTTCAGATTGACTTTAGTCAATGTGATTAATTACCACTAGAACTGTTTGAGTATCCCCTTCTAGTGGTTGTTCATCCCACTGTTTCTCAGATAACTTTTTCCGATATTGTCAACATTCATTTCTACCCAGTACAAATTTTGGGAGTTGTAATCCAATTTATCCAAAGCAGACAAGTATGGAGGAGGCTGCATAAATCAATTCCATCTCATTTAAGACTGCCCTAAAGTACACATTAATAGTTAAAACAGGCACTTTTATAATATTTTAGTTTGTTGGAGGTTAGTAAATAACATCATTGTAACAGGATAGCAACTCTATGAAGGGATAATTATAACTCTAGTGTCTCTTCCATAAATAATAAATCAGGTCAATGTGTACACACAACCAGCCTCCTTGTGAATTTGCAAGCCGTTCTTTAAGCCTTTTGCATCTTTTTAATGATGCAAAAGAGACAGATTGAGAGGAACCGAATACTTGTGAAAATACTCTACAAATAGATTCTGCAGCTTCCAGTGACAAAGGGGAGGTGGCCCAGCCATTGAAGAATTGTTGACAAATGTTTCACCAAGACTTCCCTTACATAGAGGTCTACCAACTTCACTCTTAGCTAGAGTTACCCTATGGTAAGATGAGCAGCCAATTCAATACATTGGATAAATAATAATTTTAGGAGGAATTATGTGGTAGAGTCTATTACCATATAAAATCCTTGCCCTACATTTTTCACCAGTTATTGCTGAGGTCAGTGAGATAATACTGGTTTCTTTTATTTATGATCATCTTAGAGAGCATCTTTTATGATGAAAAGATGATCTCTAAGAAATTCTTAAGGTTGGTGTTCTTGCATGGCTTTTCCAGTCACATTTAAACCCATACTATTCTTGTTTTACAAGCTGGACAAGAGCTCTCTCTATATATGTTTCTCATGCTTCTGTTAAATCCCAAGGGAAAATACTAGACAGAATTTCTTCCTAAAATTCATCAGCTGAAAAGAGTTTTATACGATGGAGGATTATAATAATATCGTATTACAGTATAACATAAGAAACATACTGTATTTTCATTTAGGTGACCAATTTCATTGCTTTAGACCTGCACATATTTTATGGCCATTTTATGTTTCTTCCTAAGTGCTAAAATATCCAGATTTCCAAAATCCAGTATAGACAAAAATAAAAATAGAGAATCAGTTCCCAAAGGAACAGCAGATAAACCGTTATAGTGCATCAATGCTACTCAGAACTAGTTACAAATTGGATATATCCCAAAAGATGTTAAATAATCTTTAGGAAGTATGCACTGAATCAATTTAGACAGAACAAGAATGCCCTAGATTGAAGAAGACAAATCAGATTGGTATCAGTTTGATACAATGTTGGAAGCTGGTATATTGTGGTGCTTAAAAATATGAGCTATAAGCTGCAAGGACCCGGAAAAGAATTCTACTTAGGCCTTGAGCCTCTTCTGAATAAAGGTTATTCTCCAAATTCACAGTTGTGACCTTCCATCTGTTTTCTAGAAGTTTAATGCAGGCAATAATTTTCTGCTGTAGACAACTTAGAAGTCTAGACTAGCATCAAGCAGGAGATTGAAAATAAAACTTTTCATGAAAATGGAAGAAGAAAAGTAGCAAACAATGTCTTATGTCCAGTCCTGCAAACCAAAAACTGAAAAATAATCTCTATTAAAACCCTGGTGGGTTTAAATTGCTGTTTTCTACTCTGCCTTTTGTACAGAACAGACAAGGCTATAAATAGTCAGCTGTCTCTTACACCATTGATACTCGTGCCCACAATTTATTCTTGGGGATGTGAAATAATTTGAAATACCCTATACAGTTTTACCGAAGTGGAGGACATTTCTACTTCCCTTAGAACGTGCCAGGAAATATCGCAGTAGACTTGTATTTTACAATTAAACAGTATTTTGCAGAGATTTTAAAATCCCATCTAAAAAATAAAAAATAAACTAAGTAAGGTTGTTTCCTTCTTTTCTCTTCTGCTATGTAGTTTGAATTCATTCAGGCCCAAGGGGTCTGGGATCTCTTCCAGTAGGTTATAAATCAATAGAAAAGAGTATTTGGGTAGTTTGGAACCAAGATGTTGATTGAGGACTGTTTCTGAAGTTCTGGTTCCTCCAAATTTACTGTCAGGACCCCCACTTGATAGAGAGAATCTAAATTCTCTTCATTCTCATCTCCTAAATTCTAGTGAGAGAGAAGGTCCCTGAGAATGGGTTCTAGCATGAGTCCGAAAGCTTGAAAGACTAAATCTCTGGTCCCAGTAACCAACCTAGATTGGATCCTGCAACGTTATCCTAGGAGAGGGATGTCAAACTTGATTTCATTAAGGACCACATCAGGGTTAATTTGATCTCAGAGGTGGGTTGGGCATGGCCAGCTTGACATCACTCGTGTCGGAGGCATCTGTGGTGGCCCAAGCACTCTGCCAGTGTAAACATAGAAACATAGATAAACAGCTCCAGAGCTCCATTTTCAGCCGTGATGGCCTCCTGCCACCCTCTGCCAGTGAAAACTGAGCTCCGTTATCACTGGTAGGAGGTGGTAGGAGGCCATTACAAGCACTATTTTTGCTGGCAGAGGTACGACAGGTCGGTCCTTTGCTGTTTCTCGGGTGGCCTGTGGGCCAGATCTAAGCACCCCACGAACCAGATCCAGTCCCTGGGCCTTGAGTTTGACACCCCTATCCTAGGACATGTATATTTCCCTTCATTCATGAGAGTCTAAATTCTTGTGGGCTCAAAGATGGCCAAACCAATGCTGACCAATGGCCATTTCCAATTCTGCGCTCTGCTTGTCTCCTGTCTCTGCTTCTGTTTTTCTGGAGACAATCCTTGGTTGGAGGAGAGTGAAGAGAAGGCAAGGAATGTGAGGGACTTGCTTCATATAGTTCCATGATGGCAAACCTAAGGCACACATGTCACAGTGGGCATGTAGAGCCATATCAGTAGGCACATGAGACATTGCCCTATTTATTTATTTATTTTATTTTTATGCCGCTCTTCTCCTTACACTCAGGGCGGCTTACGACATGTTAGCAATAGCATTTTTTAACAGAGCCAGCATATTGCCCCCACAATCTGGGTCCTCATTTTACCCACCTATGTCAGCTGCAGTGTGCATTCATGTGCTAGCCAGCTGATTTTCAGCCTGGGGAGAAGGCTGTTTCATTCTCTGGAGGCTTCCGTTCTGTTTTGCACTTCCCTGGAATGCAAAAAACTGCCCAATGTTTTTTTTTTTAATTAATTTATTTATTTATTAGATTTTTGCACTCAAGTTTCAGAAAAGTGGTCTTCCAGTTTGCTGTTGTGTTGTTTTCTGTACTCTGGAGGCTTCAGGAAATTTTCCTGAAGACTCCAGAGTGCAAAAAGCAGCACAACAGGCACATATGTGTGTGTGGGGAGGGAATGGATGTGGGCTTGTGCACACATGCTCGCACATGCACACATCCCCTTTTAGCACACAAACTGAAAAATGTTCGCCATCTTTGGCATAGCTGATTCATTCCCACCTGAATGAACTATTTTCCAAAGTGAGGGAAAGTCCCTGTGGAGTCTTAGCCATATCCACTACCTTTGTTATTACCAAAGCCCGTAAACAAATTCCATCTTATTCTGAGCTGATGCTACTAAAAGGCCTTGGTAGATTTTTCTCAAGAGAAAGTTCCATAAACTATGGGTTTTTTTTTCAATCCCTGCCATGTATCACTCGGGTCTTTACTGGAGAAGTCAAACCAAGCTAAGTGAAATCATAGCAGAGATGCAATTCAAACCCAATTCTCTTCATCTTGCAGCTTATTTGTCACTATATTATATCAGCTTTCACTAACGCAGAAGAGAAGTGAACAGTGAGGGAAAGAAAATGGACATCTGTGCAACTATGCTTTAATTCTTTAATATTGTAAGCCCCTCTGAGTTACCTTATCATAAGATGGGCAGCCAATAAATTTTACAAATAAATAAGCAGAATAAATTTTGCTCAGGTGAAGTTTCCTGAACAGCAACAACAGAAATTCCATAACACTTTCAGAGAGCGTCTGGTCTTGAACAGACTGGATTTTATATCTAAAATTATATTTAATTTTATATATTTGATTTATATCTAAAACAAAAAGATACCAGCTTATACATCACATGGATATAACCCTTCTGCAGATAGTCTGATATCTTATTCTGTTTTAGTTTGTTTTCCAGAGAATTATATGTATGTCACTACTTCTCTATTCCTTCCTAGTCTGAATATTTGTTTTGTGATAAGAAGATTATTTTTTCCTTCCTCCCACTCTTTATCTCTTCTGCTTGTTTTTTTTTTTTGTTCTCTTTTGTTTTCTTTCCTTCCTCCCCAAAACCCCCCAATTTCCCCGTTTTAGGTTTCAGAGAAATTATGTTGAATCCAATAACCCTTCCTGGACATTCTAATCCTCTTAACCATCATGGCATTTATGTTGAAGATGTCAGTGTTTATTTCAGCAAAGGACGTCATGGCTTTTAAAGAAAGAACAGAAACAAAAACAAAACTCACACACAATCAACAGCGCAAAAATTTAAAAAAAAGATGAAAGACAAAAAAAAGTGAAATCAAAAAGAGAAAAAAGAAAACCACCTCCTGGAAAGGTTCCTTGTTTCAATGTCCAGTTTGTTGATTGTGCCCTTTGAGAGTTATGGGACGCTTCACAAAAAGCATGGTCTGTAGGCAGATCAAAGCCACCACCAGGTGGGATTGGACCTCAGTCTGCATCCTGCTGACAACAACAATAACAATAACAACAACAAAGGGGTGTACTTTGATTTTTATTTTATTTTTAACTCCTGCCACCAGATCAAAGGAAAGTTGTCCTCTTCTGTTGGTCCTTGTATTCGTCTTTTCCATCCATCGGCCCCGGTGTTGCTACAAGGCAGAACAGGAGCAAAGCAGAGCAACAAATTATATTTTGTTGTTTTTGTTTAAGGGGCGGGGGGGAGATAAAGATGTTCTCAAAGGATGCGTCGCAACAGTTGCACTTTGCTTTTTATTTTATTTTATTATTTTATTACATTAAAAAAAATAAACAAAGACCCAAGCAACTGATCGGAATCCAGCAAATTTTAAGCCGTGGTCTTTTCTGCCTTGGAATCCTTGCGACATCGCAACCTTCAATGAAGATCACCCACCCACTCTCTCTCTCTCTCGCTTGCAAGTAGTTAAGGTTGTGGGAGAATACTTCCAAAGCAAGAAGAGATGAGGCTTCAGAAGATATGTTAACAGAGTGAAGACCCCCTTGGTAAGACAAAGAAAATGAAGGCAGCCTCCACTACTCCCCCCCTCCCAATCCCACTCCATCCTTGTGTCCCATCTAGTCATAAAGCTATTGTACTAGAATCTATATGGAAAGCAATCAAGGGGGGGGGATCAGGCTGCTACACTTACCCTCAAAAAAAAGATGAAGATAATATTGATGGCTTTGTTTTGAATACAATTTTTTTTGTAGGAGGATCTTCTGTTTGTGTGTGCGTGGGAGTGTATGTGCCTTTTGTGCGTTCGACCTGCTCTTCGGCTATCTCAGTGTTCCGTTTTTTTGTACACCGGCCTTTTCCCTGCTGCTTGTATAATGGCTTTATCTCTGGGGATGGCAGCTGTGTGTATGTGTGAGTGAGTTTTGTGGGATGGTGGAGAGGTAAGGTGTTCCTGGCTTCACACCTTGAATGGATGAAGAGTGGTGTTGCAGATCTCAACAAGTCTAGGGACAAAAAAAATATAGAAGAAATCCACATGTTTTTTTTTTATATATTATTATTATTATTCATCTCCAATCTGCAAACCAGCCATCTTTTTCTGCCTTCCTGGCTCATTTCCCCTCCTCTTCGATCACTTTCCATTAATTTCTCGCCAAGTTAGAAATGTATTATAATTCTGTCATGCACCCTGAATGTATGGTTGGCTCAAAGCATACAAACTAAGCAAACGGAGATTGGAATAAGACTCTGGCCTCAATACAAACCTTGATTCTAGACTGAGATCTCTATGTATACATCTATGTTCTTCTTTCTCGCACCTTAACTCCCATCTCCAAACTTTTGCAATGGAAGCAGGAAGAATGCCAGCCTTGATCTCCATCCTGGAAAGAAATATCTGCTGGGTTTCTCTTCCCGCCCCCATCCCCCCCCCTCATTTTCTGATGGGGGGAAAATGGAATAATCAACATTAGATATGTTTCTTGAGAGTCTTGGTCAAATGTAGCGATAGAACGAGGAACATAAAATCATAACACTGAGAGGGAGGTCTTCTAATCTAATCCCTTGCTCAAGGCAGGAGGCCTTACACCATCCCAATCAAATGGTGGTCCAGTCTATTTTGAAAACCTCCAGCAATTAAGCACTCCCAACTCCAGGAGGCAAGCTATTCCATCGATTTATTGTTCTCCCTATCAAAAAAAAAAAGTCCTCCTGGATTGCTCCTTAATGAGCTTCCATCCATTATATAGGAATATATACAGATGCAAAACTTGGAATAGCAAATATGTTTCCTATGGACACAAATGCATTCTAAAGACAATTCTTTTGGTGCTCCGGACTCCCTCATCTCATATTATTTATATTACTATTATCATGATTATCTCATTGAAAAATAAAATTGAATCTAGTACAGGTAGTCCTCGATTTACAACAGTTTATTTAGTGGCTGTTCAAAAGTTACAACGGCACTGGGAAAACACAACGTTTCACACTTCTGACCTTTGCAGAATCCCCATAGTCATGTGAGCCAAATTGGGATGCTTGGCAACTGGTTCATATTTATGACGGTTGCAGTGTCCCAGGGTCGTGTAAATCCCCTTTTGTGATCTTGTGACAAGCAAAGTCACTGGGAAAGCCAGATTAACTTAACCCCCACGTTACTAATGTAATGACGGCAGTGATTCACTTAAGAACTGTGGCAAGAAAAGTTGTTAAATGGAGCAAAGTTTACGTTACATCTGACTTGCTAAATAACATACATTTTGGGCTCATTTGTGGCCATCAGTTGAGGACCTGTATGCTGTAAAATTAAAATGTTTATCTGCTTCCAGATCCTCTGAGCCTCAAAACCGTCTTAGAAGTAGAAATGCTTTATTGTCAAAGTTAAAATTTATTTGGAAGAATACCTATTTCCCAGGAAGAAATGGGGAACAGCTTGGGTAAGATTAAAGGATTGTGATTGGGAACAACCATACAACTTTGCCTTTTGATAAATTGATGTTGAGTGACTGCCATGTTCATAATTTAGGCATAAGAAAGTTCCCTGGGACATCCATTTTTTAAATATCCCACGGCATCCTCTCCAAATTACAAATATTCCCACTGGTTCTGAAAACGATGTGAAAATGTTATTAAGGACAAGTGGTTATACAGGCTAGACCAAAAAGATTTGTTTAGATTTTTAGCTTGTTGCAGAGAATTATTTGAGCCATCAGAGTTGCCAAATGTTTCTGCTGTGCTATATAGCTTCCAAAATTGCTTATCTTGATCAATTGCTCTCTTGGGGTATGATGAATGAAGACTGAAGAAACTGAAGATCTTTGAGAGTTAGATGTACTGTAGAGGCATTATGTCTTAACGGGGTTTTCTTTTTAAAAAAATCACCCAAAATGTCTTTTTCTGCAAATTGCGGAAGAGGGTCATTTATAAAATGTATCATTTTATTTATTTTCTTGCCAATTTGCTCCAATCATCAAGTCAAGTGCAAAAGCCACAGATAGCTTTAACAACATTGGAAAAGTAGCCACACAAATTCACCTGGTTCTTAAGCTTGAAACATCAAATTATTCAAATAAGAAAAGAAAACCAAAATGAACCCACTGCCATCAAATTTGAGCCCCTGGTTGTCCAGACTTTTAATAGATGTGCCCTACTGTTTCTTCTGAATAAAAACTGGAAGCACACTTTGCTCCTACATTTCAAAAAGTTTTATTTTATTGTATGTCAGGTTAAGTTTGACCCACCTCCAAAGCAGCCTATTCACACAATTATGTCTTGTTTTTCTTGTGTAGCCTGCTGTTGGGCGTATTTAAACAATTTTCTTCGGGTAAAGTATTGATGAGAAGGAGCCTGGAAAACAGGAGTAGGTGGTAATTCCTTTATTTGAAGGAATTAATATATATTTTTTAAAAGGGTGAAATGAATGAAGAACCAAGCTTTGGGCCATCAAAGTTGGAGGCTTTAAGTTGCGAGTCTTAAGAAGAAAGAGAGAGAGAGAGAGATTGAGATATTTCAATTTTAATTATTGTAATCATTACCTCATTATTGAATAAGAACCCCTCATTCCAAATCATTTCCCCCTTCTCTCCATGTTCATCATCTTGTGCTATGAAAATGGGAAATTCCCCCTTTCACAGAGGCTCTAGAAGTCTTTATGTCTAGTTTCTTAATAAACACTTTATTTTCTAATTAAACTGCTGCACTGACTCTTTTCTTGGGAAGACAAAAGGATCAATAAATTTCCCAGCAATGTGTCATGTATTTATTTATTTTGTTGGCGCTGTTGCTAATCTAAAGGTTTGCATTTTAGGAAGAAGGACGTTCCTTGAGCTAAAGCATTCCTCTGCCATTTGCCTGGTTCAAATACGCTTCTATATTTCATTCTACAGCTGGAAGTAAGGCGCACAGGCGGATTTTAAAGCCCTATCCTTTGAATTGTATGAGTGAAGCACAGCTGTAATCAGCCAGCAGTGGATCTGATCAAACTACTAAAGTAATGAGCAATTTGTGAAAATAGAACAAGCTAATTCATTATCAAGTGCATAAAGATTCTCAGCAGAGTTAGTTGAAGGCTGTCCTTCTTGGACAGGAATAAGGGAGTCTCTTTTTGAAATTTATTAATTTATTATTTATTAATTGGATTTCTATGTTGCCCCTCTCCGTGGACTCGGGGTGGCTCACAAAATATAATAAACAATCTAATATATCTTGAATCCAATTAATTAATTAATAATCTAAAACTCCAAAAAAGCATTAAAAAAACCAATCATTCCATACACTCAGCATTCTCTCAACACATTCATTGGCTTGGTGGCATAAATGAGTCTTCAGACTCTTACGGAAGGCGAGGAGGGTGGGGGCAGTAGGAATCTCTGGGGGGAGCTGATTCCAGAGGGTCAGGCCCCCCAAAGAGAGGGCTCTCCCCCTAGGTCCCGCCAAATGACATTGTCTAGTTGACGGAGCCTGGAGAAGGCTGACTCTGTGGGACCTGACTGGTCACTGGGATTCATGTGGCAGAAGGCGGTCTCGGAGGTATTCTGGTCCCATATTCCATGAAGATTTACCATGAAATCGTACAGGGCAGTGATAGCCAACCTATGACACAGGTGTCACAGATGGCACACAGAGCCATATCTGCTGGCACACGAGCCATTGCCCTAGCTCAGCTCCAACATGCATGTGTGTGCCGGCCAGCTGGTTTTTGGCTCACACAGAAGCTCTGGGAGGGCGGTTTTGCTTCCAGAGAGCCTCCAGGACGGTGGGGGAGGATGTTTTTACCCTCCTCCAGCTCTAGGGAAGCCTTTGGAGCCTGGAAAGGGTGAAACACAAGCCTACTGGGCCCACCAGAAGTTGGGAAACAGGCCATTTCCACCCTCCAGAGGGCCTCTGGGGGATGGGGGAAGCTGTTTTCACCCTACCCAGGCATTGAATTATAGGTGTGGGCACTTGTGTATGCATGATAGTGCGCACACATGCTCTTTCGGCACCCAAGGAAAAAAAGGTTCACCCTCACTGTTATAGGGTAATGGAAAAAATGCAGAGTACCAACCCAACACCTTGATGGAGATATCCACTAAGCATACTTTATTCAGTACTAGTTGGAATAGGGGATCATATAGATTCTCGCAACTTGCTAAACGAAAATCAATTGTATTTTAGTTTACTGTGCAGAGTTCTTAGTGCTCTCTGAGTTTGGTTGATTTTCTGGTAGACATTTCATTACCCAAACTAGGCAAGATCATCAATGCTGGTCCTTACATTTGCATGCTTTCTGAAGCATTTGATGCCTATGTGTGGTACTGGTAAGCTGATGTTACCTAGATGGGATAATGAAACGTCTGAACTAAACAATCAGCTATAGCCAGGGCGATGCAATGATTAGAGTGCAGCACTGCAGGCTACCTCAGCTAACTGCTAGCTGTAGTTCGGCAGTTCAAATCTCAACACCGGCTCAAGGTTGACTCAGCCTTCCATCCTTCCAAGGTGGGTAGGATTGTTGGGGGCAAAATGCTGATTCTGTAAACTGCTTAAAGTGGACTGTAAAAACACTATGAAGTGGTATATAAGTCTAAATGCTATTACTATTGCTATAGAGAGCACCAACGACCCCACAGTCATTGTTCTCCTCCTCCTCCTGATCCTCCTCTTCCTGTTCCTCCCCCCCCCATCCCTTCTAGTGCTGATGATGTTACTTAGTTGGGTCATGAAATGTTTGCAAGAAAACAAAGTTCAGAGTACCAAGGAACTCTCATTTCAACCCCGAGCTATAAATATTCTATATCTATAGCTTGATATCCCAAAGGTGTTTTTTCAAGAGGCAACTGGCATTTCTGGTTTTTCTTTGAAGACATTTCTCTTCTCATCCAAGAAGCTTCTTCAGCTCAAAAAGTCCAGTTTCCGCCTGAAAAGGCACCTTTGGGACAACCATGACCTGAAGGCTGAGGAACTCCATAGATATCAAGAAATTGAGTTGATACACAAGAGTTTAATAGTTCTGAAGTTTGATCGTCTGTGCCCTACTCTGCCATTCCATTGTTAAATAAAGATAGTCACTTTTTTAAAAAAAATAGTATTTATTTTTTGGTGTGCATTCTGTGAACGAAAATGTTGAGTCTTCTCCCTAACTAGGAAAGGTCACTTATCTATTGAGCTATATCTCTAATTTAAAAACAAACGAGGGAGCCAATATTTTCAAACAGAAAGACTTCCTGTTAGATTAGAGAGGTTGTGCTTAGACTATTTTCAAAAGTCATGATAAGGAAGGCATATGGGACAGCTCTTTGAAGATTATGATGACTTAAGTAATTTCCTTACATTATGAAGACTTTATTCATCTACCTTTTGGATCCCACACAACCTCTGAAAAGGCTCTCACAGTCAGGTGTGATCCAGACATTCTGACAAGTGGAGTGTTAATGTGTCAATTATGAAATAATTTTTCTCTTGGAGGAATTTAGCTCTTGCTGTTGAACGCATATGCCCTATGTCAAAATACTGCTTTAATGGTGACATATTTGAGGCATTGTGGAGTGTTTGCTTTTTGGTAGACCGGATCAATTTAGGGAAATCAGGACTGGAGAGATTAAGTTAAGTAGAATGTATGACTGTAGAAGTCAGACGAAGCAGAACGCCTGCAATTTAATGGACAACTTGAAATGTGTAGGTGCAGAGAGTCACAAGAATGTCAGATTATCAGTTTTGGAAGAATGGTGGATCCCATTTAGCAGCCAGAGGAGTAAAACATTGTCATACAGGAAATCCAGTATGTAGTCAAGAGTGATGGGAAGGAATCAGAATTGATGATGAAGGCAGCTCAGGACAATATACATGAGCCCATATGGAATCTCAATAGAGGTATAGAATTCCGAGGTGTTAAACCAACTTGTGTTGAAGGATATCTACTGCTGCTTTTAGCCTCCTAAGTGCCTGTTCAGTTGGGATCAATGCAGCTATGCAAATGTGTCTTGATTTTGTTCCTAGCATTCTGATCACAAATGTGGCTTTTATTAATGCATCCCATTCACTGATTACAATGTTTTGTGGTGGAAACTGATTGTAATGTCCCATATCTAATTACTCCGCTAGTGTTCAGCCTGACTTGTTCCCCTTCTGCCTTGAACTTCAGCATCCCAAACAATTTGCCTCTCATTATTATATATCAAAGACAAGAGAGCTTTTGTAGTCTAATTCAGATAGGAATGCATTATTATTATGGTGCTTCCAAGTTCATTTCTCAATACTATATATAAGTGACCCATGTTAAAATATGGAGGTAATAATAATGAGTAATGTTATAAGGTAGTAAAATTATAATATCTTTGTAACACTTTGAGTATACCAGAAACCACCAAATAAATGCTAGTTATCTTAATCAACAATAAGGATTTGAGTTTCACTAGACATCTGGTCAAATTGAATTCTTGACCTAATACTTGTAAAGTATGAGTAAGTAAAGACATCACACTTTGTTGTTTCATTTCCGTAGGTAACTTTTCAACTATATATGTTATTAACAATTGATATAGTTCTTTGGGTTCTGGTGCCTGATAATTATGTCGATGGTAATGAATAGCCAAATTATCCTTGGTGTAGGAGCAAGTTGCAAAATGAATTCAAATACTTTGGATTTGCATTGTTGCTAAAATTCCATTTTTTTTAAATGCACTTGGAAGGAATCCATATTTTGTTACTTCGAATTAAAAATCAATGTAATGCACCTTCCCTCTCAGCCTTGCGTTGGTCTGATTTATTTTAAGCCAAAATTTAGAGTGTTATTTGCCATCCTTTGACAATGAAACTGCCCATGGTGTCTTAGATCATGTTAAAAATCTCAGAGCAACAGATTACATGCTACCTTCCATGAATTTAACTTTTAGAAACCAGGAAAGGTTACAATTCCAAAGAACTTTGGAAGCCCTGGGCTACCATAGCCTTTCGAAGTTTTAACTGTATCTTAAACATAATATTTTGCATTTTGAGACCCATTGTTATTCCCATCTTCAACTGTTTCAGATTAAACTCGGATTTAAAGGGATTAGGATGCTCGCTCCAGTAGTAAGACCTTAAATATAGGTTTGAAGAGGAGGGGGAAAGGGTCAAATGTATAATTGGAAATAATGAAAGAAGAGAAATTTCTCTTTTGTACATTTTTATGTGTTTGTTGAATAGAGCATTTCCAGCAATGGCGAGTAATCTTTGCTGATGCTTCTGACATTTGCTAATGTTCCAAGGAAGTGATTATTTGATTCAAAGATTTAATGAACCATGGGAACAATTATTACCAGATTTTGAAGAGGAAATACATCTTCTAAGATCAGCTTATACAAAGAAACAATGGAAAGAATTTCCGACTTTGTGTAGTGGAGTAATAGAGATTAACAAGGCTGTTACTGTAAATGTTCTTTCTTCGTATTTTCATTTTGTTCTCCAACATGCTTAAAACATGCATCTCTTTTGCCCACTGTCCAGATGATTAAAGAATGTTGTGTTTGTGAATTCCTCTGTGAACTGACCGGATCTGCATCCCTTAGAATAATGTGCAAATTGGAACATCATTTTTCATTTGGCTTATATTTCCTGACTGCCCAGGTTAAAAAAAAAAAATCAAAATAAGTTTAATCAATGTATGTTTTGAAAGAAAATAATGCATTCACTTCCGTGCATGATTAAATGCAAATTTAACCTCGGGGAATGTGGATGGAAATATTTCTGAATGTTTGAATGGAAACGGGTTATAAATAAGCCAAGATCATGAACAGTAGAATGTAAAAGGAGCTAAAGGATCACAGGGGGAAAAAAGCACATATCAAAGACCCATGGGAAGATACAGATCATAAGTATTTCCTTGCAAATACTAGAAACCTCCAAACCAAAATTAGGGAGCTGTAATGTTTGATTTTATAAGAGTTGTAGTAAAAATAATGGAAAGTTGGTGGGAACAAATTGGATACCATAGGACCAGTAGAATATTGCTTTTTCTGGATGTAGTTTCCAGAAAAATAACATGAAAAAATTGATTGGAAGAGATGTTATTCTGTATGTCAAAGAAAGTGTAGTTTCTGAGAAACTAGAAATCCTCAGACGGAACAGATTTCTTCAAAGAGTTGTTGTAGATGATAACTTATTTATTTAGAGTATGGCACATGCATGCACTTATAGTGGTTCAAATGTTAATGTCCAGTCACCCAGCCATTGAAGGACAGGGTGGTCTATGCTGAAATTAAAAAAAAACAGACATTCAGACATCAAGCTCTTGATGGACATTCGGATGCAATGTGATGGATATTTTGTCGAGGAGCACCACAGTCATACTTAGGGGTAGAGACAAGGCCCCACTTAAACAATGAGTCCTGGTTGACACCACGTTGGATACATATCTTGTTCAGAGTTGACCAATGTTGGCACGGAAGGTCAAAACCTGCCAGCATTTCTATAGAGTCATCTATGTAACTGCCTGTATCTGGGCATTCAGAAGCCCATTTGACTTTCTGCTGTATGTTGATGTCAAAGTTGCTAGACACTACAAAGTTGTAGATGAGATAATACAGTACAGTGGTACCTCTACCTACAACGCCTCTACTTACAAACTTTTCTATATAAGAACCGGGTGTTCAAGATTTTTTTGCCTCTTCTCAAGAACCATTTTCCACTTACAAACCTGACCATCCGAAAGTGTAACCGGAAAAGGCAGGGAGAAGCCTCCGTGGGGCCTCTCCAGGAATCTCCTGGGAGGAAACGGGGCCAGAAAAGGCAGGGAGATGCCTCTGTGGGGCCTCTCTAGGAATCTCCTGGGAGGAAACAGGGCCTCCACCCTCCCTGTGGTTTCCCGAATCACTGTATGTCCCTAAAAATATTTACGGTTATATTAATATGTTCCTGATCTAATTGTCCTGAGTTAAAAAGAGTCAGGAAGGTGAAACAAGTATGACACCAACTGAGGGCCAGTTTGGTGTAGTGGTTAAGGCTCAAGACTAGAAACTAGGAGATAATGAATTCTAGTTTCATTTAGGCATTTGGGTGATTTGAGCCAATCACTCAGTCACAGTCCAACTCAGTGCTTTTATTGTAGGGTAAATAGGAGGAGGAAAAGGATATCAGGTATATTCACTGCCTTGAGTGATTTGTAAAGAAGAAGAATAAAATGGGATAAAAAATATTTTAAAAAATCATAAACTGGTTGTATGCCTGTTCTAATCATGATGTAGCTAACCTGTTTAGACCTGCCAAATGACTCAATTTATATGGCCACTCGGCTTACGAAAAGTATTATATTTAAGAATAAAAAATCAGAAGCATGATTCCAGATTTAAAAGAGAACTAGTTAAAATGCAGGGAGGTTTTTTTTTTAGAAAAGTGAGCATTTGTGTTTTATTTTTATGGCAGAAGGTATAGCGTGGGTACCTAGCTGTGCCCAGATTGCTGTTTTTGAGAACAAGGTTTGAGAAAATGCAGGAAATAACAGCAACAGGTTGTTAATTGACAGATCAGTCAGCAACGAACTGCCATTTCCAAAGGTTTTCTGAGAATTGTAAAAGAACTGTCATGAAATTGCAAATTTTCTAACCATAGCCCTCTAATATATACCCAAGAGTACACCCTGTACTAGAAGAATAGAAAGTAAGCAACATAATACCACTTTTAGTAAAGTGATCCAGATGGCTTATTACTGGTTTTATATACAATGGCAAAAAGTAGTATGTAAGCAACATTATCGGGGCTACAGAACAATATGTTTTGCAGAAGAGGAATGAACATGGTTTCTGAAAAGGTAAGTCTTTTAATATAAATCTCTAGTAATATAAATCATATTAATTTAATTTACCATTAATCCGTTATCTCTCGAGAATTGCTGAGGAACATGTGTTAGAAAGTTCTCCCATGTTTATGTCCAGTATGTAAAAGTTCTACCTGCCTCTGATTAGTCACTGAAAGGAAAAAATAATGCAAGATAAGATAGGATTCGGCGGAAGTTGGCTTCTTGCGGTAATGGTTATCATCTTTTTTAAAAACTCTAATGTATTCAGATATGTCATTGCCTCTATTGGTGAGACCCAATATGGAAATTTTACATAATATTTCTCTTTAACTTTCCCCATGTCAATATTAGCACTTCTCTTATTTGATGTCGACAGAAGTATGAATGTCACAAGGCAACATTTAAATGTGCCAGAATATGAAATGTTTGTATGTTAGGACTTTCAAAGTTTTCCTTGTGAATATTTTTGATCTAGACCATTACCTAACAACTCTAGAACTTTCTAGAACTTCCACCTTTCTTTTCATATCGGATTGCAACAAGCCTGCAGTTCTGTCCCATCTTTTTTAAACTGATAAAAAGTAACCACCCCAAAATATGGTTGAATTTCTCTGTTCAATGTTATACAAATAAATTGAATTTTCTCTATATCCCAAAGTTTACCGCTTATCAAATATCCTGTTTTTGATGTTCTGTTATCACTAATATTACCCTGCTCAATATATGAATCACAATTTTAGATTTTCCTTCGAACTTAATGTGTATTCTTCCCAAAACTAATTGAGGGTTTATTTTGATTTACTGATAGATTGTTTTGTGCATTTTTTATAAATAGTAAGTCTTAGATGTTTTTAATTCTTGGGCATATCCGTCACAGATGAAAATATGTGTATTTCTCATTAATTATTCCAGCAGAGCTTCAATTTATTTTTACATGCAATTTCACCAAAGACACGTATCATTTCAATAGAATTTCCCGATCTTTCCTGCTCTTTGGGTAGAAAATGAAAATATAGCCTTAGAACTGTGAAACTTATTACAAATCTTTTTCCTAAATGGTAGTTTGTAGGTCATTTTCCAAAGCTGAGTTTCATCCATCCAATGACAAGATCTTGTCCTCTAATAAAATAACATATAATTTAGTCATTAACCCTTCTGTTTGTTTGCAGATAAATTGAACTTTGAACTTATTAAACTGCCTACTAATAGCTTTAGCCAAAGAAAAAGAAACCCATTTGGAGCAAATTAAACCCGGAGGATTGATATCTGAACATGTTCATTATTTTTCACCTCATTTAATGATGTGTGTGTGTGTGTGTGTGTGTTTGTGTGTGTATATGTATCATTACTGTTGTGGTGGTTGTTAAATATATTTCTGCTACCTAGCTCTGGGAGGGGGTCTTTAAATATTAGCAAGCTGTGCTGGAATAATTTGTTTTGCAAGATGTTGCATTTGCAATTATATTTTTATATTTTGAGCCATGAAATTATCAAAGTAGATTTTAAAAGACAAACTTCACAATGATAGCTATATAAAATAAGACAGTATAAGTTTTTTTAAAAAAATCTATGCAATAAAAGGAGTGGGTGGGGAATGAAAAAATATGCATTTGTCTAGTGTTCCCATAGTAAAAGTCTATGAAGTTAAGAAGTTTAGAAATAGTATCTCAAAGACTGAAAGCTCTCCGATAGAGCAGAAATGAGAATGGCGCTGCTATAACCGAGCCCAATTTCCGCTGCTGAGCAAGACAGGTAGTAGCAAGGTTTGCGCCATCTTATCACCTTTCTTGCCACAGTTCTTAAATCAGTGCAGTTGTTAAGTTAGTAACACGGTTTGTTAAGTGAATCTGGCTTCCCCATAGACTTTGCTTGTCAGAAGGTCCCAAAAAGGAGATCATGTGATCCGGGGACACTGTGACTGTCATAAATATCTGCCAGTTGCCAAGTGTCTGAATTTTGTAAAAAATGGTCCATTTTTTCCAGTGCCACTAACTTTAAATGCATGGCTGTAAGACAAGGACTGCCTCTATATAGACTCCACTATTGACCACAATATAACAGCCCACAATTTATAATACAGTGATACCTTGTCTTACAAACTTAATTGGTTCCGGGACGAAGTTCTTAAGGTGAAAAGTTTGTAAGACGAAACAATGTTTCCCATAGGAATTAATGGAAAAGTGATTAATGCGTGCAAGCCCAAAATTCACCCCTTTTCCTAGCCGAAGTGCCCGTTTTTGCACTGCTGGGATTCCCCTGAGGCTCCCCTCCACGGGAAACCCCACCTCTGGGCTTCTGTGTTTTTGCAATGCTGCAGGGGAATCCCAGCAGCAGAATCCCAGCATCGCAAAAACGAGCGCTTCGCTGGCAACGGAAGTCTGGAAGTGGGGTTTCCCAGCGAAGGGAGCATCAGTGAAATCGCAGCATTGCAAAAACACCGAAGTCCTCAAATCCCCACCTCCGGACCTCTGTGTTTTTGAGATGCTGCGATTTCACTGAGGCTCCCCTCACTGGGAAACCCCACCTCTGGACTTCCGTTGCCAGTGAAGCGCCCATTTTTGCGCTGCTGGATTCCCCTGCTGGGATTCCCCTGCAGCATCACAAAAACATGGAAATCTGGAGGTGGGGTTTCCCATGGAGGGGAGCCTCAGAGGAATCCCAGCAGCGCAAAAATGGGTGCTTCACTGGCAACAGAAGTCCGGAGGCGGGGCATCCCAGCGGCAGCGGTGGGTTTGTAAGGTGAAAATAGTTTGTAAGAAGAGGCAAAAAAATCTTAAACCCCGGGTTTGTATCTCGAAAAGTTTGTATGATGAGGCGTTTGTAAGACAAGGTATCACTGTACTTGGAGTGCCTCCTGTGAATATTTCAACAATCAGTTATAGTGGTAATGGTGAAGAAAGTTCATCTGGAATCCTAAGTGCATATCTAAATAAATAAGATGGGGAAGGGTCAACTTTGGGGAAGTTGGAAACTGATAAAGAAAAATAAATCTCCCACTACAGAGCACATGCTTACAACCCAAACAGTTTATTTGAAATAGCCATTTGGGTCCATGTAAAAACCGGGGTGAACACTAAACCTCATTAATTTAGCTTAATAATAATAATAGCTTCTTGGAAGAACAAACAGAATTAGGTTCAGCTTTCAGAACCAGAGACTTTCAAATTATAAAACTAAAATAAACTTCTCAAAAACCTGGAGAACTTCAGGGAACTCAAATGCAATAAAACAGGGGCCTCCAATTTTTTTAGATTTATAGGCTTCAATTTCTAGAATTCCCCAGCCAGCATGGGGAATTCTGCAAATTGAAGTCCACAAGTCTTAAAAGTTGCCAAGTTTACAGTAGAAGGTGGTGTCTTATGAGATCCCTGTTTAAGGTATGCTAAAGCCAATGTGTTTTTTTCAAATTTAAGGAAACAAACTTTTAGCAAGTAGGAAGGAATAGCTTCAAATAGTAGTTTAATTCTCCTTCACAGAAAACTCTTCCAATAAATTAAATGGAAACCTCTTTATATATTTAGGGAGGTAAATTGACTTCTTCAAGAGTTAAATATGAGCATGGTGCATGTATAACATTAATATTGGACACAAAAGCCCTTTTGATTTCTACCTCCAGTACAAACTTTCCTTATTTATTCTGCTTCACTCCATAGGCAGACCAAAACTATCATTATTCATAGTGGCATTTCTCTAAATTTTGAGATGCAGTTCCCCAGCCAAAAATTACAGAGCAATCTGCATATATTAGGAGAAAGTACACACAACAAGCACATATTAGTGAAAATGATGTTTGAAAATGTATTACATTAGGGGGAAAAACTACTTGCAAAAATGCATACATGAGGAATGATATGTTCAAAAATGTTTCTGTTGGGAAGTTGCCAAGAGGGAAAAAGATAAGTTTCCAACATAATGGGTAGTAATGGATGGAGGATCAAAATGACATATGTGTTGTTCCGAAAGAAGATAATATTTGTAGCTCAGGGTTAAAGTGTGGGGTCCTTGATGCTCTCTGAGCTTGGTGGTTTTATCGCCAGAGTTTCCTTACCAAACTACATTTCTATGGAGATTAGCAATAGCAGTAGCGTGCTTTACAGTCCTTTCTAAGCAGTTTACAGGGATTAAGCCTATTGCCCCCAACAATCTGGGTCCTCATTTTATCAACCTTGGAAGGATGGAAGGCTGAGTCAACCTTGAGCCTACTGGGATTCGATCTGCCAAACTTCTGGCAGCCGATGATCAGCAGAAGTAGCTTGCAGCACTGCACTCTAACCACTACGCCACCGAGGCTCTGTATGACCCGGAATCAACCATGACCTGGATGATTTTCAGTCATCTAGGTCATGGTTGTCCCAAAGGTGCTTTCTTTCAAGAGGCAACTGTTTTTTCTTTGAAGACTTTAGGAGAACAACCACATTTAAATTCAGCAGTCCATCTGCATTTAAAAGACACAGGCCACTCTTTTAAAGACACCCAAGTCCACAATTTTGGACAGACAGGACCATTGGTTTGAAAGAGGGTTCAAAGAGGCCATCTATGTCTAAATTGAACAGCCCTCTCTCAACAGAGGAGGAGGGCTAGGACATCATCTATCTCCAGTCTACAACACAGTCCTTTCAACAGTTCCAACAAGACTCCACACCCATTTGCATCACTATAAACCTCCAGGTGACTTTAATAACCTGTTAAAAGAATATGAATGTCCAGCTGTCCGCAAGGAGTGTAAATCCTTTCATGCCCCACCACCCAGTCAGAGCTGAAGAAGCTTCTTGGATGAGAAGTAAAACATCTTCAAGAAAGTCCAGTTGCCTTTTGCATACACACCCTTTAACACTGATGATGTTACCTAATTGGGTAACAATATGTCCACAAAAAATATAACCAAGCTCTGAGAGCACCAATGATCATGTATACTGTATGTTATTCTCTACTAACTTTTATTCTTCATTCAAAGAGCAAGAACTCATGACTTTTGACATATTTGGGCTTCTTTGCAGGGGGCTTCTCTCATTGTCTAAAATATTTGCTTACTGTCAGAAGGAAAAGTAGTAACGTGGCTTTCATGAAAAGACTGAATTGGTCTGCAGAAATAGAAGTTCTGTATCATTTATCATTCAATTAGATGCAAGTTTATTTACCGTATTTTTCAGAGTAAAAGATGCACCTTAATTTTTGGGAAGGAAATAGGGGAAAATCCTGCCTATGAGGTATTCATCTGGCTAGTGTCCTTAGTTTGATCAGCTTCAGCACATTATTTTATTCCCTGGTTAGGGTTGGAAAAACCATTTTCGGAGGGTGTAGGAATGAAAACAAGCCTGCAAGCCAGGAAGATCATTAGCACCTCATGAGTGTTAATACATCAAGCGTTTTTGAAGAGAGTCTTTGCAGCTAGGTGGAGCAGCATGCCAACTTCTTTGTGGATAAACTGTTGTACAAGCTGTCCGGGGTGGGGAGGTGTTTCTAACTTACCTCGCCACCATTTCGCTTCCTCCTGTTTTGCGCAGTTGTGCTCGCATTATGTTTCGTGTGTGCGCACATGCACAGAAGCAAAAACAGCCCCAAACCAGATGAAGTCAAAAACCATTAGAGCCAGTTCAGGGGCGTGGCCAACCAGCGCTTGCTCCTGGTTTGGTGATCAGGGGGAAATTCCCACTACTGGTTCTATAGAACCGGTCCGAACCGGGAGCAACCCACCTCTGAGGCACTCCTTGACTTACAAGAGTTCATTCAGTGACTGTTGGGAGTTGGAAAAGCACTGAAAAAAGGGCAGTGGTCACTTTTTGCAAACTTCTGACAATCAAAGTCAACGAGGTAGCCAGACTCACTTAATAATCATGCAGGTTAACAACTGCAGTGGTTCACTTGATGATTGTTGGCAGGAAAAGTTGAAATGGAGCAACGACTGCCTTGCTTAATGACAGAAATTTGAAGTTGTAAGTCAAGGATCAGTTTTATTTCTTCTTGACTATTTACATGGATGACATCTAGACAGTCGGGAAATCTGCAATTCCAAATCTACAGGCATTTTGTTTTAGAGAAATCTGTTCACATTCTTCACCTTTTTGCAAACCAAAACTGCCATCTATGGCATGATTATGGGCATTAACACTCACAAAATATTATGGTAAATAAGGTTGGTGGGTGGTTTTTTTTTTCCCTTTTCATCCTGTTGTGTTCCAAAACAGAGTCAAATTTAAATGCATGTGAAATGAAATGTTGTTAAATCACTTTAGTTACCCAGAGCCAGCCTTTAGGCTTGTATATCCATTATTTTGTGAGCTGTATTTTGTGCATGTACAATAATTCATGCTTTTTTTTTCCAAATGGTTCTTTTAATATTTAACTAACTTGTTAGCAAACCGTATGGTTGTCAAATCAGCATTGCTTAAATATTGAAATAATAGATGGCAAAAGAGGTTTTATTACATCTGCCGATGACAACTGGCAAACACTAAATATGCAGCATTAGGAAGCAGAAACTCAGCTGAGAAATTCTAAGATTGATTTTTGCATCTTCTGTGAATTCATGAATACAAGAGGGGGGGGGGTTGGGGGGGTTGTTGTTTTGAGTATTCATATTGGATTAATACAGATGACAGTCACAAGCCAGATAGGCTCCAGTTTTAAATAGAGTAGTCAGTTGTCTTATTTAAGAAAATATAGGTATATTTTTCAAGCTTGAAAATAATGGAGAACTGCATTTCACCTAATCAATATGGATTGGTGAAAGCCCGTTATATGAATATGCCTACTTTAATGCCAGCTTGTGTCTGAAATGAGTCGGACCAATCCTTCCTTGGGTTTGGTGGTTGCAGGAGGATAGAGAATCACTGGTCAGTCCTTGGTAGGTCCAAGTAAATCTGGGAAATGTTGTGCCCTGAAATTTTGGAGTTTGGATACCGATCAGTGTCATCATGATCCTAGGCTAGATGGATTAAGTACGTGATTCATTGTAAGGCACTCTATTGTAGAGAAGGGCCATTGCTATTGATAGATAGAAATAGAATAGAGTTCGAAGGGACTTTGGAGGTCTTCTAATTCAACCCCCTGCTTGCAAATGTTCTTCATATGTTTTAGCCTCCAATCCCCTAAACATCTTTGTTGCTCTTCTGTACTCTTTCTAGAGTTTCCACATCTGTTTTACATTGTGGCGGCCAAAGCTGAATGCACTATTCCAAGTGTGGCCTTACCAAGGCATTAACACTTCACACAATCATTCTCTCCTGTTTGCAAAAGACCTCAGTTGCAGTCCTTGGTAAGTCTAAGGACAAATTTACAGGTCAGTCAGAATATGCACCTCCTCCCCCCAAGAAAAATGATGAGGCCAAGACAAAGAGGACATCTCTTCATTTCAATTAAAATAAATCAGTCAAATGCAGTTGGTAGGATTGCTTCCCAGCTGTTTTAGAATTTTATCTTTTGTTGTGTTAAAAAAAATCACAGTATGGTAGTTATTTTGGGAGAAACCCAAGTATTGTAGGATAAAACACATGCCATCTTTTGGTCTCAATTTCAGTGTTCTTTTGTTTAGCAATAGTACTTAGATTTCACAGTGCTTTACAGATGTCTCTAAGCAGTTTACAAAATCAGCATCTTGCTCCCAACAATCTGTGTCCTCATTTAACCAGCCTTGGAAGGATGAGTCAAGTTTGAGCTGGTCATGATCAAACTCCTGGCAGTGACATTGAGTTAGCCTGCAATATTGCATTCTAAGCACTGCACCACCATGGCTCTTGTGCAATGTGTGGTCCTAATAATACTTTATTCTACCTGAAGCAAGTAAAACATGCAATCCAGGAATTGCTGAGAAAATATCTTCCTTTAACCTTTTTTTTCCTTACTAGTCATTCTAATAGCTTAGATAAGTTGCTGTATCCGTTAGCTGTTTTAACCACTACTTTAATTGTGTATTGAGAAGATGCAATCCAAGTCAAAAGATGCAGAACTGATTGGAGCTCTGTGTACATACTTGGTACTGGTGATAAATAAGGAATGTGTTTATCCCCAAACTGCATTTGCTTACTACAACTATCAATTAATCGACCAAGAGGCCAAAAAACTGAACGTCTTGCTTGAACATTTACCCATCCAAAATTCATTGGGAATATAGGGTAATGTTTGAAGTCGTAAACAGAAGAAGGACATGGATGATTATGAAATTCAGAATGACAGCATCAATCTTCTGAAGACATAAAACCCTGAAAGAATGTTTTCCGAAGAATGAAAAAATTGGAATCTGCTAATCTGTTTGGTAAATCTGTAAGAAATATGCTGCTCTTATGCAAAACAGTAATTTTGGTTTGTGAGTTTCAGAAGTCTTGGCATTTTGGGGGAAGGGGTGGAAAGGACCTTACCAGATATTTTCCCTCAAACAAATCAGGTTGTCCTAAAATCCAGGAGGGCAATTTTCCTTCTGCTGTGCAACATATCTGAATGTATTAAATATTACTTTATTTACTTGTTACATTTATAAGCTGCCCAGAGTTACTTGAAAGTGAGATGGGAGGATATATGCATTAATTAATAAATAAATAGACAAATATAGGGTTGGTGTGTGTGTAAGGTATTATGCCAGTTTGTTAGAATCATAATAAAGTTGAAAAGTTGCTGACCTCTTCAATGCTTGCACCCTTGCCTGGAGCCCTTCTATTGTTAGGGCAAGAAGGATTTTGCAAAGTTTACAGTATGTGAAATGCTTGAAGGAACTGTCATACCACCCAATCTGAAAGAGCTAGGATTTTTTTAATGAGAGAAACAACTCAATTGGAAATAAAATAAACGGTTCTGTTTCCTTTGGAAAATCTGTCATTTGGAAAATCTGTCATTTGGATCAGCAATTAGATTGGCCTAATTGCTACTCACCTTTGTGGGATTGTCAACAGCAAAAGGTGTGAGTTCATCTAAATCCAAGAAGAACATAGGGTGTATATTTACAAGACTGGAAAGGGAACTTGGAGATCTTCCGGTCCAACCCCCCTGCTCAAGCAGGAGACCCCAGGGGTAAAATCCATCAGGTTCTGGAGAACCGATAACGGAAATTTTGAGTAGTTTGGAGAACCGGCCAATAGTACCTCTGGCTGGCTCCAGAGTGGGGTGGGAATGGAGACTTTACAGTATCTTTGCCCTCTCCAGGCATTGAATTATGAGTGTGGACACCTGAGGAAAAAAAGATTTGCCATCCCTGCCCTATACCATTCCAGACAAATGGCTTTCCACTCCCTTCTTGAAAAACTCCAAGGACACAGCACCCACAACTTCTAGAGCAGTGTTTCCCAACCTTGGCAACTTGAAGATATTTGGACTTCAACTCCCAGAATTCTCCAGCCAGCAAATGCTGGCTGGGGAATTCTGGGAGTTGAAGTCCAGATATCTTCAAGTTGCCAAGGTTGGGAAACACTGTTCTAGAGGTAAGTTGTGCTGCCGATTAAAAAGTAAGGACGTTCCCTCTCACAAAGACAGCTTCTGAGTAAAGATTTACTCAAAGGCGTGGGGTAGCTGTATTCACACTATTTAATGGCTTGAAGTTAAATTTTGAGCGGGCTTCTTGGAGGTCAGAGTTTTAAAAAGCTCTGCGCTCTGGACTCCTAATTGCTAGGCCATCTGTTTGCCATTCTCCTCTGTGGTGCCTTTGTCCAACAAGCAAGCCAATTTCCTTGGAGTTCCCCTCAGTGTTCGGATCTTCCTTTCTGTTGAATGCGAGGGAGAGCTTTGTGTGAAGGAAGGAGCAATCTGATCTCGCGGCCGCTTGACGGAAGCGAGCGGCAGGCCTAGTCAGAAAGGGCAATTTCACTCCTGTGGCTGATACGGAGATAAGAGAACGGTTGAGATGGACAGCTGGCCGAGTTTGTTTTCCCAGACAGCCCAGGAGAGCTGGAGGTTTGAAAAGCCCACTTCTATGTCTTTGATTTCAGAGAGGCAACTCTGCTTGACAAATAGTCTGAAATGTCAGAAAATAAATGTTAAGAGTCGGGTGGGCGAGCATTCCCACAAGACCCGACTGGCTTCAGCAAAAGGAGAGGCTGGGCCTGCCAGAATCACTCAGCAGGCACCTGCTAGCCTTCCTACTTGTACATTCCGGCTTAGTTTTAGGTAGGTGTTTAAAAAAAAAAAATCTAAAGAAAGATTTTTCTGTTTAAAAAAAAAAGAGGAGCCTATGAATCATTAATAGCCTAGAAGATGAAACTTGACATCAGAACTGAAAAAAAGCTGAGGGACCTTAGTTGGCTGCATTTCATTATTTAAACTGCTGGAATTGAACTGCAAAAAAACCCAACATTATTCACTACTCTCCATTTCTTTCCTCCCATTCTTAACACACTCTCCCTCCCTCCCTCCCTCTCCCTCTCTCTTTCCCCCACTCTCTCTCTTTCTCCCTCTCTCCCTCCCCATCTCTCTCTCCCTCTCTATCCTCCCCCTCACTTTCCCTCTCTCTTTCTTTCTCTCCCTCCCCCCTCTCTCTTTCTCCCTCTCTCTCTCCCTTCCCATCACTCCCTCCCTCTCTCCTCCCCCTCCTCTATTTCCTTCTCTTTCTCTCCCTCCCTCTCCCCCTCTCTCTTCCTCTCTCCCCTCTCCCCTCCTCTCTCCCTCCCTCTTTCTCCACTTCTCTCCCTCCCTCTCTCTCTCCCTCTGTCCTCCCTCCCCCTTTCGCCTCCCTCCCTCCCTCTCTCTCTCCCCCTCCCCTTTTTCAGAGATAACGTCCTTTGGTGTCCCATTTCCTGCAGATAATTGTAATTTCTCCCTCCCACTTTCTTTTTAAATAAGTTAATCAACATCTCACTACTGCTGATCATTTATTCCCTGGAACAATCATAGCCAATCATATTATTTTATAGTATTTGTTTGTGCAATACCTGGCCTAAAATATGACAACTTATAAAGAGGTTATCTCTCTTAAGAAATGAATGTAACGACAGCCTAGTGGTAGGAGAAAAAAAATTGGTCTTGGTGGGGCAGGGAGTGAGATTTTATATCTGTGTTGAAAGGAATATCTTTCTGGGTTCTGTTCCAAATGGGGGAAAAAAACACTGGATTCATGAAAGTTGCTTGGAAAGATGGTTTTAATGGTGGGCAGCAGGACCACATGGTCTGAGGTCTTGGGGAAATGGAGGGATCACTTATGCTCTCGGTTGGAGCCCGCCCCATCCAAGAAATGCATGCACTCTGATTGGCTGTCAGACTCCCATAGGTCCGTGAAGGAGCAATTCCTGAGTCCAAGTTTGCTTGAGCCTTACTGGTTGATGCAATCTTCCCAGGTGCCATGTGGTGAGATGGGTAGAGGGCTAATCAATGATGGGCTCCTATGGGTACAGTCAGGTACGCAGAACCGGTAGAAAAAGATTTTTTTCCCCCCTTCTGGGGTCTGGGTATGTTTTTCCTGAGGTTGAATGTGTAATCAAAAATATTAATTAAAAAATACTTTGCGGGTTTTTTCCCTATACCATGGTTTTTCCCGCCTGATGATGTCATATGTCATCGCCAAATTTTCGTCTGCCTTTTAATAAATATTTTTTTAAAATAAACTTTAATAAATAAACATGGTGAGTAATAATCTAAATGGTTGCTAAGGGAATAGGAAATTGCAATTTAGGGGTTTAAAGTGTTAAGGGAAGGCTTGTGATACTGTTCATAGCCAAAAATAGTGTATTTACTTCTGCATCTCTACTTCGTGGAAATTCGACTTTCGCGGGCAGTCTCGGAACGCATCCCCCGCGAAAATTGAGGGAACACTGTATATAGTAGATTATGTATATTTTTCTGTGCCTATGTGTAATATGTATGTACACATATGGCATATATTCCGTATATTTTGGAAGTTCAGTAATAGTAAATAGAGAGGGAAATTGTATCTCTTTGAGGTGAGGAAAGGCCAGGCATCCAAACCCTAATCCTTGATGTGAGGGATCTCAAGTTGGCCACCTTTAAGCCAACCTTTTTACCTTTTAAGCCACCTCCTAGTCATATGATCGTCAAGCCACTCCCACTTGGTCATATGGTTGGCAAGCCACACCCACAAAATAAGCCACTCCCACATTGTAAAAATTTTTTGCAGCCCTTCACTGGAGCTAATCCTATTATGTCCTAAGAGGGAAGGTCTTAATCCCATCACCCTGGAGCTGAAGGGGTGCAGGAAGCTGCTTTGTCTTTAAAACAGGTTCTTTCTCATCCAGAGAAACATATTCATCCTTTTCAGTCTTTTCTAGGATATTCATCTAGGATATTTCATTTTTCTAAGGCTAACCTCCTTCATTTGCAAGAATTAATTCTCTGAACTCTGCCATTATTTTGCCTGCTAGACAGCTCCAGATGTGCGTGCATTCTCTCTCTCTTTCTCTTTCCCCATATACATCAATTTATGTATTCCGCACCATATGTCAACATCAGTTTAATATCCAGGAGAACACTTTGTTCACACAGAAATATTTCACACATGGCAACTTTATAAGACAGTTAAACATGAATCTGATTATGAGCATCCAACAGGAATCTTCTATAGTACCATCATATTTATTAAGCTCTGACTAGTTCTCTTATTTGATTAGGTATATCATAACATTTTTTTATCTGTACGCATATGAAAAGTGGAGATGCAATAATGTTACCCCATAGAATGAAGCATTAAGAAGCCTTTGCCTTATATCCTACAAGCTTTAAAGATTTAAACTGGATTTTCAGAAGATGCAATAGAGATTCCATACCAGCCTATGTTCTATTTCTCTCTCTCCCATCTCTCTCTTTCCCTCCCTATCTTTCTTTGTCTCCCTCCTTCTCCCTCCCTCTCTTTATCTCATTCTTTCTCTCTCCCTCCTGCTCTCTCTCTTTCTTTCTTTCTTTCTTTCTCTTTCTTTCTTTCTCTTTCTCTCCCTCCCTCCCCCTCTCCCTCTCAACCCCATCCTTTCTGAATGTAAGCTCCTTAAAACCCACCTCTGTCGTCAGGCATGGGGGAATTGACATGTTCCCTCCCCCTAGGCTTATAAAATTTATGCTAGTGTGTATGATTGGTTTTAATTTGTGGTGTTTTTAAATTAATTTAAATATTGGATTTGTCTTACATTGTATTGCTATTGCTGTGAGCCGCCCCGAGTCTGCGGAGAGGGGCGGCATACAAATCTGATTAAACTCAAACTCAAACTCAATGTGTACAATAAAAGGGAGGTATCAGTTTGGGAAAAAAACATGGGCTGGGGAGTGGCAGGAGAAAAGACAAGATCATCTGTTTTGAATAAAAAAAAGTTTCCCGACTTTATTGAATCTCCAGCATGCAAGATCAGATTGAGAAAGTGTCCATTCTGAATCTCTACAGGTATTCCATAATTCACCATAGACACTGAACATCCTGTAGTTGAGAAATCTACCCTTACGGCTTGTAATCCATAATTTACGGATCACTGTACTGTTTCAGAGACCAGTGCTTCATTTAGCAGACCACAATTAAGCAAATCACAGCTTTAGGGTGGTGTATGAACCCCATGAATATTGGTTGGCTTTCCATGTTCCACTGATATGTTTAATTAAAAAAATATCTAGAGCTTTTTAGTTTTACGTTCTTCATTCTGGAGCAGTTAGATGCCCGAAGTCCAGACAGTGTAACAGAGTGAAATTGTTTGAGAAATCAAGAATGCATAGTGGAGCTATCTAGAATTTTGAGGAAAAGCTGCAATTTCTAAAAGCTTTCAAAAGTAGGGGTAGAGATACGTAGAGTGTCATAAATCTATGCCTAAGCCTCACACACAGTATTTTTCAAGTACTAATTTGTAAATGCACACTTTGAATCTTCACTAGGAGGCAGGTATTTATACAGATTGTTGAAGGATTTCCCTTTTTTTAAAAGAATAGAATAGAATTTTATTGGCCAAGTGTGATTGGACACAGAAAGAATTTTTTTGGTACATATGCTCTCAGTGTACATAAGAGAAATGAAAAGTTCATCAAGAATTGTAAGGTACAACACAATGATATTCTGGGTACAAATAAGCAATCAAATCATATTAGGAAACAGTCAATACAAATTGTAAATCGTAAGGATACAAGCAACAAAGTTACAGTCATACAATCGTTAGTGGGAGGAGATGGGTGATAGGAACAATGTGAAAAACTAATAATAATAGTAATGCAGCCTTAGTGAATAGTTTGACAGTGGTGAGGGAATTATTTGTTTAGCTGAGTGATGGCGTTGGGGAAAAAACTGTTCTTGTGTCTATTTGTCCTGGTGTGCAGTACTCTATAGCATTGTTTTTGACGGTAGGAGTTGAACCAGTTTATGTCCAAGATGTGAGGTGTCTATAAATATTTTCACAACCCTTAATAAAAAGCATTATTCACCCACATCCTAGGAAACAGCAAACTCAAAATTTATAACTCATTTATTATTTGTTTGTTTGTTTGTTTGTTTGTTTGTTTGTTTGTTTGTTGTTCATTCATTCATTCATTCATTCATTCATTCATTTATTAGATTTGTATGCCGTCCCTCTCCGTAGACTTGGGGCAGCAATTAATCATCTTCCCAGTTGCAAACTGTGCCTCAATCTGTCCTATGCTGACCAAGCTGGGTGTGCCAAATTCTTAGTAATCACCACCCATCAATGCTCATTTAGTCAAACTCAGTGATAATGATCATCTATCTCAGTGATGAGTCAATGCTCATCTATCTATCTATCTATCTATCTATCTATCTATCTATCTATCTATCTATCTATCTACCTACCTCCATCCATCCATCCATCCATCCATCCATCCATCCATCCATCTATCTATCTATCTATCTACCCATCCAACCCACCCATCCATCCATCCATCCATCCATCCATCCATCCATCCATGTTCATTAAAGAAGCTTTTTTTTAATTATTGGAATAAACATGCCAGAGGAAACAGGCCATTTTCCTGCCACTGTGGCTATATTATTCTCTGGTGTGGGGGGAAAAATCTGAAGGTACTCTATACAAAAGACATTCATTCTGAGCAATAAATAAATGTCAGCCTTTATAATAAAGGCTCTTTACCCACTCTTTAAAGGAATGTAAAATGAGATGCTGGAATGCTGGACTCTCTTCCTAATTTACAGTGTGCAGTTGACACTGAGGGCAGAACAACTCTATTAAAATGCTATCCAGCCCTCCTTGAACTAGCTGAAAAAAGGAAGCTGGTGCAAAAATTGCTATCCTGGCCATCAAGTCCTATTGCAGTAGACATGCATACCACTTCACAGTGCTTTACAGCCCTCTCTAAGCGGTTTACAGATCAACATCTTGCCCCCAACAACCTGGGTCCTCATTTTACCCACCTCGGAAGGATGAAAGGCTGAGTCGACCTTGAGCCTGGTGCAATTTGAACTGCCAAATTGCAGGCAGCAGAAGTAACCTGCAGTACTGCATTTTAACCACTATGCAAAAATCAAAAATACTTTCCCCTTGGAATAGGTAAAGGACAAAGGTAACTTTTCTGCCACAGAAGAAACATTTATAGTTGGAGTCTTCATGAGCATCACTAGGCTTGTGGATACCACTGGCACTAGCCCTCAAAATATTGGTATTGCTATCATGTCTCACCTATTCCTTCTTTTCATTAAACTAGACATACAAAGTTTCTGCAACTGTTCTTCATATATTTTAGCCTCCAGTCCCTAATCATCTTTGTTGCTCTTCTCTGCACTCTTTCTAGAATTTCCACATCTTTTTTTACATCGTGGCAACCAAAACTAATGCAATATTCCAAGTGCGACCTTACCAATGCATTAACACTTCACATGATCTTGATTCTATTCCTCTGTTTATGCAGCCTAGAACTGTGTTGGCTTTTTCGGCAGCTGCTGCACACTACTGGTTCATATTTAAACAGTTGTCCAAGATCCTTCTGATAGTTACTACTATTGAGCAGGGTACCATATATATTGTACCTATTGCAAAAGGTGACCACGACCCGAGGACACTACAGCCATCATAAATATGAGTCAGTTGCCAAGTATGGCTGGCTCTAGTACATTTCACTACTCAGTTAACACCATCAATGTGTGAGAGAGTAGGGTTTGATGGCTGATTATATATTGTAGCTTGTCCTGCCAAACGTACGCCACCCATAGGTAGCCAGATAAAATATCTGGAAGACAGCAACCCCAGCTCAGGCAACACCAAGAGGCCAACATTTCAAGCCTGAGCTATATATATATTCTCATTTATTGGAACACACTTAAGAACATCTTGATGAATCAATTATGCAATCCTATTTTAAAGTCTTTTTCTTCCTAATCACATTATCCCTTCATCATTACGGCATTCATCCAATTCCTACAACTCTCTGAAAAGAAAATAATATTGAATTTAAGATTATATTCCCACCCGCTGTTTGAAACAGCCTTCTTCAGCCTTGTCTTGAATACAATATAGAAATGGAAACTCCCTGATCCCTGTTTCATGCCCTGAATAATAAGATGTTCAAATTCTGTGATGGTCTACAGCAAGTACCAATGCATGCCCTGATTTTTAAAAGAATAATAGAGTTGGAAGGGATCTTGGAGGTCTTCTAGTCCAACCCCTGCTCTTCAAGAAACATTATACCCTTTCAGACAAATGGTTGTCCTATCTCTTCTTAAAAACCTGTGGTGTTGGAGTACCCATAATTTCTGAAGGGAAGCCGTTCCACTTCTTAATGGCAGCCCTACATGGCATTGGACCAGAATACTCTGGAACCGCCTGCTACCGCACGAATCCCAACGGCCGATAAGGTCCCACAGAGTTGGCCTTCTCCGGGTCTCGTCGACTAAACAATGTCGTCTGGCGGGCCCCAGGGGAAGAGCCTTCTCTGTGGTGGCCCTGGCCCTCTGGAATCAACTCCCCCCGGAGATTAGAACTGCTCCCACCCTCCTTGTCTTCCGTAAACTACTTAAGACCCACTTATACCGCCAGGCATGGGGGATTTGAGACACCTTTCCCCCAGGCTTATTATAATTTATGTTTGGTATGTATGTGCTGTTTGGTTTTTTAATTATGATAGGGTTTCTAGTTTTTTTCTTAATATTAGATTTGTGCCTACATATATTGTTTTATAGTTTGTTGTGAGCCGCCCCGAGTCTTCGGAGAGGGGCGGCATACAAATCTAATTAATAATAATAATAATAATTATTATTATTATTATTATTATTATTATTATTATTATTATTATTATTATTAATTGTTCTCACTGTCAGAAAATTTATCCTTATTACTATGTTGGTTCTCTCCTTGATCAGTTTCCACCCATTTCTTCTTGTCCTGCTCTCAGGTGCTTTGGCATAATAATTAACACACCAAACAGAAAGAATATCCCATTCTTCTTACAAGTAGGGAGAATCAGGGCTGGGTTGCTGGGGGGTTTCAGAGGTTCAGGAGAACCTCTAGCTAAGATTCTGTGCAGTTTGGAAAATTTCATGCTTTTTTAAATCTTGGAACTGCTTAGAAAATTCAGGAAGATTACAAGCTAATGGATAAGTTGTCTTCTAACCAAGAAGTGAGCTAGTAAGAAACAGCCCATGTCTTTCTCAGTACACAATCACAAAGCTGAGTTTTGCCAGCATTCCTAAGTCTGGCTACTTTTCCCTATGTGAGAAGGCACGTAGGGGAATGTTCCATAAGTTTATCTTTTGCTGAAATGGCCCACTCAAAATTCTAAAAGTACTAAAAGTGTTTTATTTTTAACCAGCTCCCATTGACTTTCTACCTTGTGCACTGGCTGAAACATCTGAACTAATCCTCTATAGATCATCCAGAAACATGAGGTATCAGGCATCAGGCCCTTTGCCCCCTGATTCCAAATCATTCAAGTGCCCAAGTCTATGCATAAAGATCCATCAAACACTGTTAATTTAATAAAGAGCAGCTGCTGACTCGGTATAGCTCATTCCCTTGCAATTTTGCTCTCCCATTACAGGCACTTTCCGTTCTTTCCTGGCCCGATTTTTATTCTCATAACTGTTGCCAAAGGAGCCAAGCCACAGTAATCGTAGATGCTGGGTTTGAAGAATGTCAGGAGGTTTCTTACACACACACACACATTACTCATCCTTTGGGGTCTCCCTTTAGTCTGCTATGTTGGAGAGATGAAAAGGAGGAGGTTGTGCAGCAGATGAGGTGTGCGTAGAAGGGGTGGAACCACGAAGAGCAGAGATAGAATAACCCAGTTGGTAGGGGTGAGCTATTGGGGGTTTGCAGAAGTTCAGGAGAACCTCTTAGCTAAGATTATGTGCAGTTTGGAGAACTCCCAAATCCCACTCCTGGCTGTCCCTGCCCACCCCACCCACCCCTCCCTGGAATCCCCGCGTGGCCTGTTTTATATGCAGTGTCAAGCCGGTGCAAAAGTTGGGGATAAATCAACAGCTTGTCATACTATCTATAGAAGGCCTGATGTTTGTGGGAACTTGGGGGGGGGTGATTTTCATGAGGGAACAGATGCAGCCACGAAGCATTATTTTGAGTGGTTCAAGGCCCTCCTATGCCCACCCACCAGGGCGGAAGTGGAGGGAAGGACTTGCCCCGCTGGCACAATCTGAGTTGGCAATGAGACATGTTTGGTGGGTGGGGGGAGGCATCTGGACTTTCAACTGGATGGGAAATTCAGATTCAGGTTTTCCAGTTTGGGTGCCAGGATGGCTCTGGAAATAAATTGAATCTTTGAGGAGTACTTTGACTTGGACTTTGATTTAGTTCAGATGTTACCCGGAACCTTGACATGAAGGTAAGTGCAGGGTGGGTGTGGAGCTATGGTGGGTTGTGTTGGTTCAGCCCAGTTCTGCAAACTGATAGCACAAACTGTGGGAGACTCTGCCCACCTGTCTGGTACGCTTCTGTCGCATGTGCAAAGCATTGTGTGCGTGCACAAGCACGCATGCAAACCATAGCGACGGGTTTTAGAACCCAGTACTTCTTGTGGAGATTCGGGCAGGGTGAAAACCGGGCCTACTGGAAGTTCAGGAAGGCCGGAAATTGGCCTATTTCCGGCCTCCAGAGGATCTCCGGAGCCTGAGAAGGTTGTTTTCACCCTCTGGGAGGATTAAAAGCCTCCAAAGCCCTGGGAGGGCAAAAACTGTGTTGCAAGAGGCTGACTAGACGACACCCACCATGACCACACCCGGCCAGCAACTGCATAGAGAACCCCTTGATAAATTTTTTGAAGCCCAGCCCTGCCAGTTGAGACTTCAGAAAAGCAGAAGACTGAAATAGAGCCTTGTCAAACCACAAGGTAAGAGGGAGAATTTCCAGCTGTAAATGACACCAGAAAGCAAGACAGACTGAAAGAAGGTGAAGTGAGCTTCTGTGGAGAGAGAAGTAGAAGCTGGAAATGAGCTAGGTGTGGCCAAAACATTATAAGACCCAAGGTGGCGCGGCAGGTAGAGTGCAGTACTGCAGGCCACTAAAGCTGACTGTAGATCTGCAGGTCAGCAATTCAAATCTCATCACCGGCTCAAGGTTCACTCAGCCTTCCATCCTTCCAGATTGTTGGGGGCAATATACTTACTTACTCTCTGTAATTGCTTAGAGAAGGCTGTAAAGCACTGTAAAGCGGTATATAAATCTAAATACTATTGCTATTGCTATAGTCCTTCTTTTCTCTGGACTGACCATACCAAATTCCTGCAACCGTTCTTCATTTTTTTTGTCTACAGGCCCTTTAATAATCTTAGTTGCTCTTCTTAGCATTTTTCCCCAAAGTCTTAACATTGTTTTTGTAATGTGATGATCACAACTGGATGCCATATAAATATATGCACATTTATTCATTGTTTTATTAATATTATTATATATCAGTCTCTGTGTGTGTGCATGTGTGTTTGCTGGTTTATTTATGCATGTATTCTGAATGTAACAGAATGTAAGCCTAGTGACAAATTAGTTATTTCTCACAGGGCAATCAGGTCACAAAAGATTTCTGCTTTTCACCAATATACTTTAGATCAAGGGTGAAATGCTCCTGGTTCACTTGTGCCTGTCTGTCATCGGAGAACTGGTCACGAAGGGAGTGTGAGGCTCTGCCTACCCACTTGGATACCGCTATTGTGACCCTGCTAAATGCTGGCTCTGTTAAAAAGTGCTATTGCTAACATGTTGTAAGCCACCCTGAGTCTAAGGAGAAGGGCGGCATAAAAAATCGAATGAATGAATGAATGAATGAATGAATGAATGAATGAATGAATGAAATAGCCATAGCAATAGCACTTAGACTTATATTCCAGGGATGGAATGCTCCCGGTTCGCTCGTGCCTGTCAGTCATTGAAGAGCCAATCACGAAGGGAGTATGAAGTTCCACCCACCCAACCAGATGCCACCATGTGGGTTCTTTTATCCTATGTGCAAAGCGTTCTATGCATGCAGATAGGGTAAAAGAAACCAAATGGCAGTGTCTGGATGTGTGGAGTGCCGTGATGCGGCCAGCTCTGTGACGACCATCAGGCACGAGCAAACCGATAGCATTCCATCCCTGGTCTATACTAGCCCACAGTGTTTTAGAACACTCTCTGGGCAGTTTACAATGTCAGCATTTTGCCCCCAACAATTTAGGTCCTCATTTTACTGACCTCAGAAGGATGGAAGGCTGAGTCCACCGTGAACCATGTCAGGATCGAGCTCCAAGCTGTAGGCAGAGTTTGCTTGCTGGTACATTTCTGCGCATGTGCAAAGCATTGTGTGCGTGCTAACCACTGTGCTATCAGGGCTTTTACTGGAACCATAACGAACACCGAGAAGGCTTTTTTTTTTTTAAGCATTTCCTGTAAAAATATGGGTTGATTTCTGGAACATTTTTGGTACTTCTATGCCTGATGAAAATTAAAACTTGTGCTACAAAGTGTGGTTTAAATGGTATATTTGGCTGGAGAGAGACAACATACAACTCTGTCATGATCCTCTTAAGCTTCACCCAAACAACTATCCCATTAACTCATAAAATAACACTACAAATCATTGATAAAAGGATGAACAAATTCAAAATGATAAAAATTTAAACTCTAACTCAAGTTAATAAACTCAAAATTTTCATTTATACAGATAGTAAAGATCTTAAATGCTGTAGAGTAATCGGGTCAACAGATAAATTGACATTATTTATGACATCTGATAAATTTATGGATATGAATTCACCTCTTCTTTTATTTCTTCTTCTTTCACTTCTCTTTTATTTCTCCCTTCTTTTACATTCTTTCTCATTCCTTTTTTTTCTTTCCTTCTCTTCCTTTTCCTTTAGTTTTTTCCCCTTATATATATGTGTGTGTACTTTGAATTATAACTGTATACTCAAATTCATATACCTGTGTACCAATATTTGCATAGTCCTTTTGCTTTATGTATCCCCTCCCCTATTTATCTTCAATAAAGATTATATTTTCTTTAAAAAAATTAGAACTTGTGGAGAAAGGTTTGACAACATTACTGTCAAACCCTGGTGACACAGTGGTTAAACTGCAGGATTGCACGCAAACTCTGCCCACAGTCTGGAATTTGATTCTGATGGCCTCAAGGTTGACTCTGACTTCCATCTTTCCGAGGTCAGTAAAATGAGAAGGAAGATTGTTGGGGGCAACATTCTGATTCTGTAAACTATTCAGGGAATGCTGTAAAGCACTATGAAGTGGTATGTAAGTCTATGTTACTACAATTTCAAGGAAATGCATGACCATGTTTGATTTTAGTCACTATATTTTTTCCCAGCCTTCATATAGCGACTAATGTCTAATGTGTTTGCATGTGTGTATATGAATATCCATGTCCATGACTTGTGGTTTAATAGGGCTTGTTCTTCTCTTTCACAGCATAATTCTTTTGTTATTCCATAACTTATATTTTAAAAATAATTTAAATTACTCAATTATTTTACTCATATAAAGTGGAACTATGATTTAATATAATGGAGTAATGAATTTAAAACCTTGCTAATCAAACAGCAGCACCCCTGATTAATCACATAATAGTGAATAGGGAATCAGGCATAATCTCATCTGAATACTGATTAGAGTCGGATTAAATTTGCAACATATTTCAATCTGATTTGATTTAGGCTTCTGTAAGTAAATCAGTTCACTTCAAATATCCAAATTGCATAGTTTAGACTGAGAGAGGGATATTCTGCATATGGACAGAAGAAACTGAGATAGTCCAAATCATTTGGAGTCCAAGTTATTTAATCTAACAGTTAATTCAAATCTTTAAGGATCCAACTGAAATATATTTCTGTCCAAAATCTTGAAAGATGCCATTGAACAATTGATTGCATTATTGCTTTGTTTTGTTGTTGTTGTTGTTGTTTTAAAAAACCTTTGCTTGAAGAAAAGAGATTTTGGCTTAGAGAGCAGAAAAGATGTGCAGAAAACTGTTCACGTAATGCTCTAAATTGAAGCTGTCAACTTTCAAACTAGTCTGTCTAGTTAACATACCTCCGTTCTCCTCCAGATTGTTTTAAAAATTAAGGAAGACATACCACGTCATGGCCTCCTACATTGTTCACATAACCTTCTCCATTTTCTCCATTTGGGGGCCTTGTCTCTTCTGTCACAGATAGGTGATGTTCCAAATATCTAAAGCAGGGGTGAAATGCTCTCGGTTCACTCACGCCTGTCGGTCATTGGAGAGTCGGTTGTGAAGGGAGCGCGTGGCTCCGCCCACCTACCCAGATGTGACGATTTTGGTTCTTTTAATCTCTGCGCATGTGCAAAGCATCCTGTGCATGCGCAGTGGGTAAAAGAACCCAAATGGCGGTATCCAAGTGGGTAGGCAGAGCCTCGCACTCCCTTCACGACCAGTTCTCTGGTGACAGACAGGCACAAGTGAACCAGGAGCATTTCAACCCTGATCTAAAGTATATTGGTGAAAAGTAGAAATCTTTTGTGCCCTGATTGCCCTGTGAGAAATAACTAATTTGTCACTAGGCATACATTCTGTTATATTCAGAATACATGCATAAATAAACCAATAAACACACATGCACACACACAGAGACTGATATATAATAATATTAAGAAAACAATGAATAAATGTGCATCTATTTATATGGCATCCAGTTGTTATCAACGCATTACAAAAACAATGTTAAGACTTTGGGGGGAAATGCTAAGAAGAGCAACTAAGATTATTAAACGGCCTGTAGACAAAAAAAAAAATGAAGAACGTTTGCAGGAATTTGGTATGGTCAGTCTAGAGAAAAGAAGGACTATAGCAATAGCAATAGTATTTAGATTTATATACCGCTTTACAGTGCTTTACAGCCCTCTCTAAGCAGTTACAGAGAGTAAGTATATTGCCCCAACAATTTGGGTCCTCATTTTACCCACCTTGGAAGGATGGAAGGCTAAGTCAACCTGAGATTTGATATGCAAACTGCTGGCAGCCGGTGATCAGCAGAAGTAGCGTGCAGTACTCTACAACCACTGTACAACCAAGGTTCTTTTAGCCTAGAGGGTGAAAGGTTAGCAGTACATTTCTACCTCTACCTAAGAACGCCTCTACTTATGAACTTTTCTAGATAAGAACCGGGTGTTCAAGATTTTTTTGCCTCTTCTCAAGAACCATTTTATATATTTATTTTATTTTATTTATTCAATTTTTATACCGCCCTTCTCCTTAGACTCAGGGTGGCTTACAACATGTTAGCAATAGCATTTTTTAACAGTGCCAGCATATTGCCCCCACAATCCGGGTCCTCATTTTACCCACCTCGGAAGGATGGAAGGCTGAGTCAACCTTGAGCCGGTGATGAGATTTGAACCGCTGACCTACAGTCAGTTTCAGTGGCCTGCAGTACAGCACTCTACCTGCTGCACCACGACCCTGGCTCTTATTATTTTCCACTTATAAACCCGAGCCTCCAAAACTCTAACCAGAAAAGGCAGGGAGAAGCCTCCGTGGGGCCTCTCTAGGAATCTCCTGGGAGGAAACAGGGCCTCCACCCTCCCTGTGGTTTCCCCAATCGCACACATTATTTGGTTTTACATTGATTCCTATGGGAAAAATTGCTTCTTCTTACAAACTTTTCTACATAAGAAACTCATCACAGAACGAATTAAGTTTGTAAGTAGAGGTACCACTCTATTCCGGTATTTGAGGGGCTGTCACAAAGAAGAGGAAGTCAACTTATTTTTCAAAGCACCAGAAGTCAAGACAATTGACCAGTGGAACAACTTGCCTTCAGAGGTTGTGGATACACCATCATTGGAGGCTTTTAAGAAGACTGGATAGCCACTTGTCTGGACCGGGGTCGGCAACCTATGGCTCTGGAGCCGCATGTGGCTCTTTCATCCCTCTGCTACAGCTCCCTGTTGCTGGTCGGTAAAAGGAAAAGACACTGTGCTAGGAGGAGACTCTATGGTGGGGGAACCATACTTCCAGCCAGCAAAGGAAAAAGGACGCCACACCAGGTGGAGACTCTATGGTAGGGGAACCAGACTTCCAGTGGGCAGAGGAAAAAAGGACACCATGCTAGGAGCAGACTCTATGATGGGGAAACTGGCCTTCCGGTCAACTCCAGAATTGAACAGGGACCAAAAGTCAGGACTTTTCTGGCTCTTAGACTGTTCATGGTTGCTGACCTGCTTGAGCAGTGGGCTTAACTAGAAGACCTCTAAAGTCCCTTCCAGCTCTATTCCGATTGGTTGGTTGGTTGGTTGGTTGGTTGGTTGGTTGGTTGGTTGGTTGGTCGGTTGGTATAGGGCTCTACATTGGGAAAATTGCAGCCACACTTTGCAAAGATTCAGAGGTCTGTATCTTACACAATCCATTACTGTCAAGAATGCTGATGGCGTCCCCAGTTTCTGAAGGAGAGTCCTCAACCCTTCTGGGCTGCTATTCTGCTCTTAAAAGCTCTCAAACCTTTCAGCATAGAGCTTGATTGAGAATATCCATCTGCAATAGGATGCCAGAAGGTATCTGATTACTCCATTGTTAAAGCAGTATAACTTGAAATCTGAGTACCCCACGGGAGTCCCAGCTGGGAATCTCTTCCTCCATTGTATCCATCAAGTCCACTTCTTTCTGATTCTGAAAATAGAAGAGGAGAGTCAAGCCTAACATTTTCCATTAAAAAAAAATCACAGAGGACAGTCTGAAAAGCAGTTGGGCTTAGGGATTGTGGGATTTGAAAATGGCTGGTGGGAGGAGAAACATCAAATCACAGCCAACAGATTTTGCTGTGAAGAGCAACCATATCTTTTTGACATCTCTTCTTGGGGAGAGTGGATGGAATGTCAATTGCAGATGACATTAAAACAAACCAATCTATTTTCTCCTTCCAGATGGAAATCTCTCTCCCCCCTCTCCCTCCCTCCTTCTCTCTCCCTCTCCTTCCTTCTCGCTCTCAATTTTTCTCAATTTCTCTCTCAATCACACTCAATCTCTTTTTTTCTCTCTGTCTCTGTCAATCTCTCTCTCTCAGTGTCTCCTTCCTCAATCTCTCTCTTCCTGTGTCTATCAACCTATCTGTCTCTGACTCTCTACCTCCCTTCTTCCCTCTCTCAATTTTTCTCTGTCAATCAATTTCTCTCAATCTCTCTCTCTGTCTCTCTCTTAGTGTCTCTTTCAGTTTGTCTCTGTGTCTCAGTCTCTTTCTTTCTCTCTCTCTCTCTCTCCCTCCTTCCCTTTCTCTTTCTCAATTTTTCTCTCTGTCACTCAGTTTCTCTCAATCTCTCTCTGTGTCTCTGTCTCTGTCTCTGTCTCTCTCTCTCTCTCTCTCTGTGTGTGTGTCAATGACTCTCAATCTCTCTCTTTCAGTCTCTTCCCCCCCACCATTAGCCATCATTGCTTCTACTAGCCATGCAAAACAGGAGGGAGCAACTAGGTTCCCAAAGGTGCTTTCCTCGGCTCAGATAAATTTGCTTCCAAATAATGTATAATTAAATGTGTGGTATCAAATTAATGTTGCAGCTGAAGTGCTTTGGCAGCCTAGATTAAGGCAAGAGGCAGGGGAGGGGAGGTGGTAAAATCATTTGCTCAATATAAAGTTTCCTCTTCTGTCTCTTGCTCTCTCCTGCTCTTATTCCTGTGAAGCCTCCAATTCTCTTTAGCCTTTCTTTTCGCCTGGGATCTGGGACAGGTTTGTGGAGTGCCCAAATTTCATGCCAACTATAAGGTTCCATAGTGTTTTTCGTCACTTGAACACCAAACCGTGATGAATTTATATAATGTAGCAGAAGTTGCCTCCTTCACTTCCACTTCTCCTCAATTCTCAGAAGAAAATGAAGCCCATTGAGGGGGGAAATAGAATTTTCAAACTTATATCAGCTGACTTCTCTTAATTAAATTTGATTCATTTTGGTCTGGTCCCAGGGTACAAAACCCTTCAGTTCCACTGCCCTGGTTAATCTGATTGTTGCAAAGACTGTTAAACCTCAAGGTTTCCCATGGCTGTGTTTGCTGGCAAGTTCATTGAAAGCAAGGCTGCTTCTGATAGATGAAATAGATGGGTTTCTAGCAGATCTGTTTATAATGAGATTAACGCAGCGTGTAATTTCCTTTCCCTCTTTATAACATTTGACTCACGTTTTAAGGTTTCAGAGCAAGCATGGAAAGTCAGGAATGGCCATGTCTTTGAAAGTACCCAAGTACAGACCATAGTAAAAGTAATCCTCATCTTATACTGTACCTATTCGTTTAGTGACCGGCATCCCCACTAATCGTTAAGTCATAAAACATGGCTTACGAACCACACTTGCTGGTGTTGTGGCCTCCCAGCAGCCCGTGCAGCTGGTAGCAGATCCCTCCTGCGAAGAGGCTGATGTGCTGAGACACCAGAGGCCTGTGCTGCTGGCACCTGAGTTGGACAGTAAAGAGGCTGGCGAGGACTTGGTGCCATAGGCAGAGGTTAATGCGAGGGCATGCAGAGCTGCCAAAAGGCAGGAGTGATTCCTCAAGAAGAGGTCTCCTCGGGAGTAAAGCTTGGGGCTAATTGGCCACTCCTCTATCCTACTTAAGGGATGACGACCACAGCAAAAACTCTGCGGGAATCAACATAGAAACATAGAAGACTGATGGCAGAAAAAGACCTCATGATCCATCTAGTCTGCCCATATACTATTTTTTTGTATTTTATCTTGGAATGGATATATGTTTATCCCAGGCATGTTTAAATTCAGTTACTGTGGATTTACCAACCACGTCTGCTGGAAGTTTGTTTGTTCAAGTGCCTTCACGTTCTGAAAATGTCTTCTCAGCTTACCTGTTTTGGCTTTCTTCCTACGGACTGCCCCTAGGCATTTTGCCAACCCTTGTAAGCTTCTTGAGATATCCAGGACTGATTGCTTAGACTCAATTTATGACTTTATGGACTTCTGCTGACTGTTAATGCCATTTAATTAACAGCTGATTTTTCAAGAAAAGATTGCTTTAACTTGTGTCTGTGTGTGTCCACTACTAAACAAGTTTATTAGTAATCGTTAATTGAGTAAGCAGTGAACAAACTGTGTGTGTGCTACATTCTTTCTGGTCTGTAGCTGGACCAGAACAGCTGGATCCATAAACCATACTAAAAGAAGAACTAAACAACGTGTATTATGATACTATCAGAGTTTGTTGTATAAAAATCAAAACTAAAAGTACACACAGATGACTGATTTAGCTGGATTCATTAACTTCTTTATAAACATAGTAATATGTATACAATACCACAAGCAGATTCAAGTAAACATAGCAGGAGGTAGTTTCATTTCAGCAGAGCAGACAAGCAAAGAGTCGGCTGAGAGTACAGAGGGGATTGAGCCATGCCAAGCCTGGAACTAAATTTTCAGTTTCGATTCTCTGCACAGACAGAAGTGTGTATCTCCCATTGGCTGACTTAGTTGTTATGTCCAGTCATTTTGACAGATACAATGTGTGTGTGTTAACATAGTACATACAGAACTCCTAATTGTTCTGCCACTGGATGGTGCCCGGGGACTGTCAAAACCAAATGTAGATTTTCAGAAATTAAAAATGGTGAGCATCTCCTAACGTTTGGCAGCTCCAGAGGAAGATTTAGCCCCTCAGTGCATCAGACTGTCAATAATACTGTCACATTAGCCGTGGCCCTTCTACTTTATAATGGATTCCTAGTGCAGCATGGCATCCTGAACAAATTATGTACAAGCATGCTTCATGAATACCGCCATTCTGAAAACATTTGAAGAAATGGTCACAATTAGGAACTTAATCAGATTTTAATTGGAACACCCAATCTTGCGATCAGCTTTAGCGAAAAAAATCATCAGGGAATTGCAACCTTTCCAATTTTCTCATCATGGTTTTTATAACTGGCCCATGGATTTAATGCCTGCACAGTCTTTTTAATTGTGTGTCCATGTTGTGTAACTGACTCCTGGATTTAATGCCTGCCCAGGCTTTCTAATGGTGTGTCCTCTACGTTTTTCAGCTCACCATCAGAAGAGTTAGATGGCTGACATCTGAATTGCTAATAACGTGAAATCATCTGTATGATTCTGATATACCTTCAGTGGCAGTTAGTTATGCATCATAATTACACAAGTGGCTGTGCATATTTGTGGATGTTATGGTTGATGTTCATAATTTGTGTGTGTGTGTATGTATGCGCACACATACAAACTTCATATTAGGTTTATTGTTACAATTATTTAACCAAGAGGTTTGTGAATAATTTTAACAATAAACAAAAAAGGCTATTTCTTCCACTTTGTTTTAAAAATGGTTTTAAGAAAAATAGAAGAAGTTAAAATGAAAACATAGACCAGATCCAAGTCACAGAAAAAAAAAATCATGATATTATTCGGGACCGCCTTCTGCCGCACGAATCCCAGCGACCAGTTAGGTCCCACAGAGTTGGCCTTCTCCGGGTCCCGTCAACTAAACAATGTCGGTTGGCGGGGCCTAGGGGAAGAGCCTTCTCTGTGGCGGCCCCGACCCTTTGGAACCAACTCCCCCCAGATATCAGAGTTGCCCCCACCCTCCTAGCCTTTCGTAAGCTCCTTAAAACCCACCTCTGTTGTCAGGCATGGGGGAATTGACATGTTCCTTCTCCCTAGGCTTATAAAATTTATGTATGGTACGCTAGTGTGTATGATTGGTTTTAACTTGTGGGGTTTTTAAAATTAATTTAAATATTGGATTTGTTGTACATTGTGTTGCTGTTGCTGTGAGCCGCCCCGAGTCTGCGGAGAGGGGCGGCATACAAATCTGATTAAACTTAAACTTAAACTTAAACTTATTCTGGACCATCATACTTGAATACAACTCCAAGTAAAAGCAGCAGTGTCCTGTCAGAATGATAGAGAGAAGCCATATGGTTCTGTGAAATTTATTCAATATCTGTGGCTGATCCAACAACACAATTAGCATGTAGAAAGCCAGTCATCCATTATTCCCTATGTTATGTTCCTGAGTTCTCACTCAGGTCCGCTCTCTACGGAGGTCCCATGCTGCCTCCTGATTGGCACTGAAAAAAAGAGAGCTGTTAGCATAGATGCCGGGCTCACCTCGTTCATTGACCCACTGTTCCGGGATTGAAATATCTTCCATCGCAAACAAGAGGACATTGATGGTACATCATAGGGGACGCCATGCAACATCTACACTTTGCTATGACACAGGGATAGATTGCAAACGATTGTGGTTTATTTTAAGAAAAAAGAAAGCATGTAACAAGACACTAATGCGATGTTTGATATTGTACGAGATGCCCCTGTAAGAAATTGAAATGCATGGAGACCCAGTGATGTCTTTCCATGGCAGAACATATCTTAGGGATGCATATCCCCAGAGTGCATTTTTGACCTGTTATACTCTCAAGAGTAAAAAAGAAATCTTCATTTTTCAAATGATCCCAGTTCGTTCCAGCGGCAGACTGGAATTATGGAACGGAAATGCTCATTTGGTCTAATATAGGCATACAACTCAAAGGTGTGCAGTCGTCACCTGAAGCAACCTAGCCAAATGGAGCACATGTGCTTCAATAATTAGCTCTAAAATTAAATTTCTTTTTTGCTCTTCTATCCTATTCTTGATGAACTTATCTTTTCTTTTATGTACACTGAGAACATGTTCACCAAGACAAATTCCTTGTGTTTTTAATCACAATGTTGTTTGGCGGCACTCAGGAGAAGATCCTTCTCTGTGGCAGCCCCGACCCTCTGGAACCAGCTCCCCCCAGATATCAGAGTTGCCCCCACCCTCCTTGCCTTTCACAAGCTCCTTAAAACCCACCTCTGTCGTCAGGCATGGGGGAATTGAAATTTTACCTTCCCCCTAGGCTTATAGAATGTATACATGGTATGCTTGTATATATGATTGGTTCTTTAAATTGGGGTTTTGAAGATTATTTTTAATATTAGATTTGTTCACATTGTCTTTTTTATTGTTGTTAGCCGCCCCGAGTCTTCGGAGAGGGGCGACATAGAAATCTAATAAATACAAATACAAATACAAATATACTTGGCCAATAAAATTCCTATTCTATTCTACTCTACTCCACTCCACTCCCCATTCCATTCTATCCCCAGACAATATACAGATTGTATAGCCATTCCAATTGCATAGCTACTGAGTTACCTCTGCAGTTATATTCCCCCCTTTCGCTGTCTGTGGTTTGCTACCTGTTGTCCAGAATTATTCCAGGGTTAGGCTTGTTGGCTGTTGTCAGTGTTCTTTCCTAATCTGCAGAGGAGTTGTGGAGTACAGAAGGTGTAGGCAGAGACCGCAGTTTGTAGATACCTTGTTAGAAAGGCCAACTGCAGTCTGATAAAGCCAAACAAAAGTTGACACAAGATACCTGAAATCATTTTGGAATAACAACCAGCAGCTATTTATCTGGAAGGGGGGGGGGAGGTTCTGCATGTATCAAAAGGTTATAAAACGTTTATGCAGATCAGCCTCTCTAGTGACCTTAAAACTTAGCCTCTTCAGTGGCAGACTTATTATTCACAAACGGAGAAAATGGACTTGTAGCGAAATGACGCAAGTTAGAATAATGACATTTGATTTTCATCTCTGATTCCCATCTCCCTGTTGTGGGTGGCGGAGGGCTTAGATTCCTGTTCATTTGACATGCAGAAGGATTCCTTTGAATATTTCTCCATCTATAATTTCGGAGTTTTTAAACTCTGCTGATATGCGTATGGCCAGTGTTTGTTGGCATAAAGTGAACAATTTAGTTGAAATACTTGTCCATCTTTTTCTGTCTCAATTGCATATCTTTTTTAAAAGAACTGAAGAATTAGAGAACCGAGGAAGTGGGGCTGTATAAGAGTCCCAATGGTGCAGTGGTTAGAGTGCAGTACTGCAAGCTACTTCTGCTAAACCCCAGCTGCCAGCAATAGGCTCAAGGTTGACTTAGCCTTCCATCCTTCCAAGGTTGGTAAAATGAGGACCCAGATTACTGGGGCAATATGCTGACTCTCTATAAACCGCTTAGTGAGGGCTGTAAAGCATTGTGAAGCGGTGTATAAGTCTAAATGCTATTGCTAGTGTTTCAAGCCCCAAGATAGAAATTGAGAGATCATGAGTTCTAATCCAACCTCAGGCACAAAACTAGCTGGATGAGCTTGGGGGCCTATGGGACAGTCATTTCCTCTGAGCCATAAGACAAACTACTATTGAAAACCCTGCCAAGGAAACAGCAGGGAGAAATTCAGTCATTTGCCAGGAGTCAGCACTGACCTCGAGACCCCATTTGGAATACTGTGTTCAGTTCTGGAGACCTCACCAAAAAAAATATATTGACAAAATGGAACGGATCCAAAGACGGGCTACAAGAATGGTGGAAGGTCTTAAGCATAAAACGTATCAGGAAAGACTTAATGAACTCAATCTGTATAGTCTGGAGGACAGAAGGAAAAGGGGGGACATGATCGAAACATTTAAATATGTTAAAGGGTTAAATAAGGTCCAGGAGGGAAGTGTTTTTAATAGGAAAGTGAATACAAGAACAAGGGGACACAATCTGAAGTAGTTGGGGGAAAGATCAAAAGCAACATGAGAAAATATTATTTTACTGAAAGAGTAGTAGATCCTTGGAACAAACTTCCAGCAGACGTGGTTGGTAAATCCACAGTAACTGAATTTAAACATGCCTGGGATAAACATATATCCATCCTAAGATAAAATACAGAAAATAGTATAAGGGCAGACTAGATGGATCATGAGGTCTTTTTCTGCCGTCAGTCTTCTATGTTTTTATGACCCTAAATATATGAATTAATTTAGGAAAGTTACTGCTGCTCTGGGTGATTGTATTTGTGGAATATGATGTTATACTTGTTCATTGGATCTCCATTGTAGAAAAGGAATACTCACATACTGACCATGTTTTCATGACACGGTGCAGAACAGAATCGGGTTTTAGCTTAACATGTCATGGAAACTCAGAAAATGAAGGCAATGTATGTATTGTATATAGTTAACCATGGCTAAGCATAGCAAAAAACAGCCCAGCTAAAAACTACAAACCCTGATCAGTACAACAGTAAAGAGAACATAGATGCTGTGGAAACATCTGGACAGTTTGCTGAATATTGTGCTCTAGAATCAACAGTGAAGCACAGATTGTCTAAGAAGGTTTCAATCAGGGGTGGGATCAGTGGTGGGCAGAAGCTGGTGCGGTCAGGTACTCCGTCCCGGTAGGAAATTCCAGGATGCTCACGCAGCTGCATGTCCCTGATGTGGCCTGGTGTGAGATTTGGCTTCTGCGCATGTCCAGCCAGCAAAAACTTGTGTAAGGACGCTCGCGTGGGCAAGATTTCAGCTTTTTATTTGTTTTTTGCTTCTGCCCATGCACAGAAGCAAAAACATCGCCGAAGATCGCTGAAATCTTGCTCGCGTTCACATTTATTTATTCGACTTCTATGCTACCCAATCCCGAAGGACTCATGCACTGAAATATTGCACCAATGGGCAGGTGCGCGCCCGTGACGGTGTTGTAGGGCACATTGTTAGCACCGAAGATGAGTGGCTCCTCACTGGGTGGGATGCTGGGGGTTCACAGGTATTTGGGAAAACCTGTAACTAAAATTCTGTGCAGTTCAGAGAACCCTCCCCTCCCCAAATCCCACTCCTAGCTGGCCCCAATCACCCCACGTTGCTTGTTTTGCAAGCAGGTAAGTGCAGGGCACATACGAAGGTTTGGGGATGGTGAAAAACAGGCCTACCAAAACTTCAGGAGGGGCTTCCAAAGCCTGGGGAGGCCATTTTCATCCTCCCAGAGGCTTGAGGAAAGCCTCCGGAGCCCAGGGAGGGCAAAAACGCCCTCTCCTTCTGGCCATGGTGCATGAGGCAGATTAGGCCACGCCCACCATGGCCACACCCACCCAGCAACCGGGCAGAGAACCTATTGCTAAAATTTTGTTAGCCCAGTCCTGGTTTGAAAAAGGCTCAATACTAGCTGCCACTTAATTGCTAAATATTATTAATAATATTGTTATTGGGGACCTTTCGTTATGAATGAAAAGGTCAGTGGGAATTCTTCTGAGAACTGTTGTTTATGTAATCTGGGAACATCACTCTTCCCAAACAAGCGAAGATGTCTAGACTTGGTAGCTTTTATGCCAGCCCATAATCTTCTAATTAGCAGGCTTAATTGTTTAAGAGCCATTTAAATGTTTTGTGCTTCCAATGCTTTGAGATAGATAGATGGCTGGATAGATAGATCGCCCTGTTTTTGATTATATGCATTCCCCCTCCCCCAGATGAAAAGCTTTATTCATTTTCATTCAATTCGTGTTCTGTTTTCATTTTCTGAATATTGTTTTTCCAGGGATTTCTAAGAAGCTGACCTTTTCTTGTTTTTCTTTACCTGGTGATGATATTTGTCACCGCTTGTAATTAAGATAAAATCAGCCCGTTTCTCAAATAGAAAGCAACTATACATGAATAATCCATGTGTGTGTGATTATGTACGTTTATGTGTGTATGTTTCCTATAACTAAAACTGCATGGAAATGTTTGTCAGTCATCTGATGGGTCTTTCCCAACAATGTCATGTCACCATCAACCATTCAGTTGGGTCCAATACTTGGCCACTGTATAAATCACCTCTGTCCATGCCTCTCTGTCTCCATGCCTCTCTGAGCTGAGGTGGTGCAGCAGGTAGAGTGCAGTACTGCAGGCCACTAAAGCTGATTACTAGATCTGCAGGTCAGCGGTTCAAATCTCATCACCGGCTCAGGTTGACTCAGCCTTCCATCCTTCCGAGGTGGGTCAAATGAGGACCCGGATTGTGGGGGCAATATGCTGGCTCTGTTAAAAAAGTGCTATTGCTAACATGTTGTAAGCTGCCCTGAGTCTAAGGAGAAGGGCGGCATAAAAATAGTGAATAAATAAATAAAATTGAATAAATAAATACCGCTTCCTTCAGAAAAGCCATAGTTATCCTGGTGTCATCCTTTATAGGTAGTCCTTGACATTCGGCCACAGTTGAGCCCAGATTTATGTTACTAAGTGAGAATTTTTTTTAAGTGAGTTTTTTCCCGTTTTACGACTTCTCTTGCCATGTTTGTTAAGTGAATCACTGCAGTTGTTAAATTACTAATATGGATGTCAGGTAACTAATATGACTTCCCCATGGTCTTTGCTTGTCAGAAGGTTACATAAGGGATGAACCCTGGACATTGCCACCCCGAGTCCTCGGAGAGGGGCGGGATATAAATCCAATAAAATCAACTATGTCTTCAGTGGGGATTTTAATACCCTGACAAAGTTAGCAGAGAACTGACGAAAGCTAAGTAATTTTAGTAGTTTTAAATAGATTGTAAACATTCCAGTGATTGTGATGGCTGTTGCCTCTTCATTTCTCCAATAAATAGTAATAATGATAATGATAATGATAATGATGATGATTATTATTATTATTATTATTATTATTATTATTATTATCATTATTACTGCAGCTATCATAAATATGAACCACTTGTCAAGTATTTAAATATTGATCACATGACCATGGGGATGCTGCAACAATCACAATTGTGAAAAATAACAATAGCACTTAGACTTATATACTGCTTTACAGAGTCAGCCTATTGCCCCCAACAATCTGGGTCCCCATTTTACCCACCTCGGAAGGACGGAAGGCTGAGTCAACCCTCAGCTGGTCAGGATCGAACTCCTGGCAGTGGGCAGAATTAATTTTCTATAGCGCTAGCGCTTATATAATGCTTCACAGGGCTTTATAGTCCTCTCTAAGTGGTTTACAGAGTCAGCCTATTGCCCACAATAATCTGGGTCCTCATTTTACCCCCCACAGAAGAATAAAAAGCTTTGTTGTAAGGAATATCCTTCTGGGTTATTTTAAGGTCCATTCCAAGGACTTTGCCTGCAGTGCATTGTTCCCTGCAGATATATTTTGAAGGAATTTAATGGGCACCTAGTGATAAACTTACCATTACCAATTCTCCCTTTTTGTCTTCCATGGATTCTTATTGGGGATCCAATAATCTATCTGATAAAATGAACTGCCCTTCGTTAGAGCTTATATTGTAGTAAATCTGTTAGTCATTAAGGTCTGGCTAGTTATTGTTGAAAAAATGTAAATCATTTTTAGCCTTTTCAAATGATGGCTTTGATTCATCAACCTTTTTATCCCTTTTCTAAAGCTGCTTGTACAAATGTAAGATTGTTAGCCTCATCTTACAAGGTATATCTGCCAAACAGAATGTCTTCCTTCCAAAGTGATTTTGACCCCTAAACCTCAACACATATTGTAAAATAATAGTAATAATAATAATAATAATAATAATAATAATAATAATAACAACAACAACAGCAGCAGCAACAACAACAACAATAACAATAATAAAATGATGTTTTGTGGGGAAAATTATTGAAATTATTAGTCTAGAAAGCTGTATATAATGACTAGTATATCAAGGACTAAATCTTATTTAATTTAGTGGAGTTTTCTTACAGAAGACATGTATAGAATTGCAATGTCAATCGGTTAAGGCTATATAAAAATATTTAACCTGAAAGTGAGCTTTTCAAATGAAATGGCATCTATTTAGTAAATATGTATTTTATTATTTAGTGAGAGGGAAATGTGAGAAGTGATGTTAATTAGATTGGCTGCAACAATTATTTGTATCAATGCTGAAAATGAGTGAAACTTCAAGGGGAAAAACAGTGTATAATGTGATGTTCAATTCATACACAAAAACATGTTGCTAAGACTTCTTTATTGAGTCTTTTGTTATCCACTGCCCCAATTTTTTTTAACAAAAGGACTGAATCTAAAGTGATTCCCATACCAATTTTAACCCATTCAGTGTTAAAAGGATGTTATTAACTTATTTTTGCAGGGAGGTGGGGGAATACCTTAAATAAACACAACTTATCAGGTACTTAGGAGCCAAGAATTAAGTAGCACAAGGTAACAGCAACCAATGACTGAATAGCTACCCATTAACATCCCAATCAATAAGTAAAAAGTCATGCACAACCAGGCACCATATAATATCATACACAGGATGGCACAAAGAAGATATTTGGTAGAGAGAAGTTTGTCTGAGGATGGACTCCAGCATGAGTTGGAAAGCTCAGAAGACTAAATCTTTGGTCCTGGTGACCAACCTAGAATCCTTGCAGAGTTGGGCGGCATAGAAATTAAATTAATAAATAAATCATATATAAATCTTGCAACATTCTCCTGGGACACATATATTTGCCTTTACTTGTTTTTGTTTTTTAAACCCCACTCTTTCAAATTGCTTCCATTCCAGTTATTTTCCATTTGTTGTACTTTCATAACAGTCCATGGTGGATGTATGTGTCTTAGCCAGTAATAGGCATATTTCTATTTGGAAATTATGTTCGGTAGATTTAGCTATTTTCTCATATCAGAATGGAAATAGTTTGAAAATAGTTTCCATTCTGACAAGCTCATTTCTAAAACATAGATAGACTCCATTGCATGGTCAATGAAATGTCGGGGAGGTAGTGAGATTGTAACACCCCCACCCCATGAAATTGCGTTTCACGGTCTCCCAGCTTTTCTCCATCTGCCTTCATGGTGGTGGCAATTGTAATAAAGACATTATATCTGAATTGCTTGTGTTTCTTTACCCCTGGAATGTTAATTCCTGCATGATGGAACTATTATGAACCAGGGAAATGTTGTGTTTCCATTGTCCTTGGAATATATGTCTCAAATGTTTTTGATCACCCACCTCCCACTCAAAAAATTCTGATTTGTTTACAGAAGGAAAAAGATAGCGTCAATTTCAGTCCATATGTTTTTTTTTAATGTAACAATAATGTAGATAAATATTATATATATAAGCAAATTCATATTCTAGGTTTGTCCGAAGCATACTTGTCTACTGCAGTACTAAATAAATGGGGAGGGAGGAGATATTTTTGGAAGAGAACTATCAGTTAAATGGTGCAAAAAACATGAGACAAGGCACCCACCCACCCTCTTCTTGAGCAAAGAAATACCTTGCAAAACTTCTGAAGACAGAAAGCACTTCTTAACAAGGTGGAAATGTTCTAAACTCCTGCTGCCTTCTCAAGAATCATGGCTTTTTTAAAATGGGTGAACAACTCACATTTTGTCCCAAAGGTGCTTTTTCAAAAGGCAATTGGACCGAAGAAGCTTCTTGGATGAGAATTGAAATGTCTTCAAGGAAACACAAAGTCCAGTTGTCTTCTGGAAGAAACACCTTTGGGCCAACCATGACCCAGGTGACTTGACAATCTCCATAAACTCACATTTTGCAAATTGGGAACCTGTTCTAGGGTGAATCAGAAGAACAAGCTGCCAACTGTTGTTTGTGTAAACATTTCATTTCTTCTTTCCTCCTCTCCTGCTCCTTGTCCTTTTTGCAGATGTCCAGCATATTAAGAGAAGAGACATCATCCTTAAAAGAGAACTGGGCGAAGGTGCTTTTGGGAAGGTGTTCCTGGCTGAATGCTACAACCTCAGTCCCACCAAGGACAAGATGCTAGTAGCTGTGAAGGTAAGATATGAGGGCAAATGTCTTCACTTAGCTGCCAAATGCAGCAGCTCACACTAAGGTCTTGCTAGCAGAAACATGAGAAGGAAATTGTCCCTTGGGTTTTTCAGGGGTAATGCTACTGTTACTACTGGGGAAAAATACTTCCCTTGATAAACAGAATTACTGGGTGATGGGGGGATGGAGAAACCATCTATCTAATTTCTTAGCTATCAAATTCAACAGAAATTTCCCAATGGCCATTGGTACCCAACTCTGTTTAATCTAATTGCATGTCACCCATCACTCATCAGTTTTGATGGCATTGAATAAAACAATAAGGTTCAGCCTCACCCATCAGCCAAATTTATTAATTCGACTTCTGTGCCGCCCAATCCCGAAGGACTCAGGATAAACATGTTCAATTCATTGTGGAGAATTAATTACCCAAGACACTGGGATATTTTTTTTTTTGAATCTCACAATTACTAGATCCCTACATCAATTTAAGCCATGTTTTGATTTAATAATGGATTGTTAAACAAGTCATAGTAGCGTAGGACATCATACCTTGATCCAGGGAAATCACTGATTTTGCAAATAGGTTGAACTTTAAAAACACAGTCTTCCAACTTAGCAGAGAGTATGGCCATGATTCAATGAAGTAATTAGATGCAGTAGGATATAAAACTCTCTTAGGCCAAAATTGAGGTTTTACGCCCAATGGAAGTTTAACACATTTATTTCAACCCACATTCAAATAATTACTGACTTATCACTGCGTGTCAGAGGCATGAGTATGAACAGTTTGCATGATTAAAAAATGTGGATGAGAGTCATATCTTCAAAATCAAATAAACTACTTTATAGCTTAGTCATCATCATCATCATCTTTTAATGGCTCCATAATCCCTTGAAGGGTGTGTTCTGCCTGGCTGGCTCAGGCAATGCGTAACAGTCCAAGGAAAAGAAATCAAACACACACGTGCTCTGCTAATCAGCAAACTTGTATTAAATAAACAAAAAAGGGTTACTCAAAACAGTTCTTAGTGTCCGAAAACAATGAGAGTGCAAGGCTTATTTCAGCTGCATACAAAAACACAGGAAAAAATAAACAAAGACAACCTGGAATGAGCAAAGACGTTTCAGGAGTCCTTTTGAATCTTTGGAGCAAACAGCAAGTCCCAGAGTTTTCACCTCCCACTTGTCTGAAAAAGCTGGGTTGAAAACTCCAACGGCATGGAACAGAAACTTCAGAGCAGGAACCACAAAATAACACAGATAAACAGCCACAGTTTGCCTTGGCCTTTGTTCCCTTTTATCCCTTTAGCCCTCATTAAGGGAACCACACCCAGCCCTCAGTATAAGAACCACACCCAGCCCAGGTGCTCCTATAATGACTTGTAATACTCCTTAAAGCAATCCCTTCTTTGCATAGCTCTTTGGCTACGCAGATCAATATATTGATCTGCAGAAGAACCCAGGGACGAAAGACTGTCTGAGGGACTGCATGCCAAATCCCCTGGGCTGTCTGCTGAATCCTGCGTCCCAGTGGCCTCGTCCTCCTGGCTGTCTGCCATGTCTTCCTGGCTGTCTGCCACATCTTCCTGGCTGTCAGCCAGGCTTTCGCATTCACTTTGTGCCGCGTCTCTCCCATCTGTGGAAGCAACGGCTGGCCCAGGCCCAAACACAACAGGGTGGAGGCAGGTTAGAGCTCATGAATTGGATAACAATTCCACACGATGACAAGAAGGTTAGCTATCACTCGTATAGGGTTTCCTGGGGGCTGGACTAGAAGACCTCCAAGTTTCCTTCCAGCTCTCTTTTGATTGATTGATCCTAAGCTTCTTTTTAAAAAGCAAATGGTTTTAATCTAGTTCTAGTAGTAGAAAATATATCTATTTGTCTGGATGGGTTGAAAATAAAGTAGATTGGCAAAATAATAGAGTTCTGTTGCTCTCAGGGCTTCAAGTTAACATCAGGAAGATAATAGAGAGCTAAAAATAATCAAGAGCCTAGGATGAAGACAGATGTTTTTGGTCTGTACAGCACACAGTCATCTATCTAAATATTTTTGGTCAGTTTCTTCACTGATAGAAAAAAAAAGAAATGAAATGAAATTATGTGATGCCTTGAAGAGAAGGTGGTAAGATATAAAATATGATTTTAAAAAAATCTATTTTGGAAGAAAAAACAACTTTTAAGAATGGTTTCTTAGCATGGCATGATAAACTTTGAGATACTTAGATATTACTGAATTTTCTTTTGGATCCCTCCACAGTGGATCAAGATTTTTAAGAGCCAATAAATAAATTGAGCGATTTGGAAAAATCCTCCACTTCAAGTTTAAAAACATTTTGTGAAGTTCCTTCCAAGCTGTATTACTATAGCAAATACTGTACTGTATCTGTAGAGTTTAAAAAAAAATGAAAGAGGCAATTTCTTCTCTTAATTGGTCATTCTAATGAGATCTTGATAGCAAACATTATAGATATTTTATTACCATAGTTCTTGATTTACCTTTTTGCTTTTTCAACCCAAAATGAACCCCTATGACACATTTTATTATAACAAACATGCAACTGAACATTTTTTAAAGCAATGTAAACATATTTGATGGAGCTAAAAGAAATAGTCAGACCGACAATAGCTAAGGCCCTGAAGAATATGACCTTAAATGCTTAAAATGTTTATACATCCATCAGAACAAAAACATCAAAATGATTGCAATCTAAATACTAACATGATATATTTAAAGTGGATGGTCCACATTTTAGCTCAACTTAGCAATAAAACACTCGTAGAAAATTTTCAGGCTTGCATTATAATCAGTGCCCTTGAATATTTTTCAATGAAAGAAATATGCTTTTATAGCTTTCCAGAAGCCAGGAGAAACAGGATGAGCTTTCTTGACCAAGGATTTTTTTATCATATAGAGAAGGACTAGGGATAAAATAATAGCAGCCTTTCAGTTCTAGAGAGGCTGTCACAGAGAAATGGTGGTCAACCTATTCTTCAAAAACACCTGAGGGTAGGACCAGAGGCAATGGATGGAAGATGATTAAAGAGAGATCCAACTTTTCTGACAGTGAAAATAATTAATCAGTAGAATAGCTTACTTCTGAAAATTGTGTGTGCTTCATCACTGGAAGTTTTCAAGAAGGAACTGGACGACCATTTGTTGGGATTAGAAAACCTTTCAACCCTATTATTCTACATTCTACACAGGGAGAAATGCCCCATTTTCCATAGTTTAAAAGAAGTAAATATTCAATCTCAATGAATTCATTTGGAATTGTTAAAACATATCAATGGTTGCCTTGATGGGCAGGAGGAAATCTCAAAGCAACCATATATTGGAAAGCCAAATCCTGAGATTTGTCCCCGCAAAATACATTTTTGTATGCTCCTAGAGGCATCTCTAGAGCAACAGTTGCTATTAGCAGCATTCCAATATTGAAGGGGCTGCTACAAAGAGGAAAAGAGGGTGATCAGCCTATTCTCCAAAGCACCAGGCCGTACGATAAGAAGCAATAGATAGAAACTAATCAAGGAAAGAAACAAACTAGAACTAAGGAGAAATTTCCTGGCAGTGTGGACAATTAATCAGTGGAATGAGAAGTTGTGGGTGTTCCATCACTAAAGGTTTTTAAGAAAAGATTGGACAACAACCTTTGTCTGAAATGGTATACGGCAGTGATGGTGAACCTATGGCATGGGTGCCATATGTGGCACATGGAGCCATATCTGCTGGCACGCAAGCCGTTGCCTTAGCTCAGCTCCAACATTCATGTGTGTGCCTCCCAGCTGATTTTTGGCTTGCACAGACGCTCTGGGAGGGCGCTTTTGGCTTCCAGAGAGGCTCCAGGGGATGGGGGAGGGTGTTTTTACCCTCTCCCAGCTCCAGGGAAACCTTTGGAGCCTGGGGGAGTGAAATATGAGCCTAGTGGGCCCACCAGAGTTTGGGAAACAGGCCATTTCTGGCCTCCAGAGGTTATCAAGGGGGCAGGGGAAGCTGTTTTCACTTTCCCCAGGCATTGAATTATGGGTGTTGGCACTCGCATATGCACAATAGTGCACACCCACACTCTTTCGGCACCCGAGGAAAAAAAGGTTCACCATCACTGGTATAGGTCTTCATGCCTGAGCAGGGGGTTGGATTAGAAGACCTCCAAGGTCCCTTTCAAATCTGTTATTCTGTTGTTACTGAGCAAATTGATATCAAGCAGGGATCTTACATAGCAATAAGAGCCGAGGCGGCACAGTGGGTAGAGTGCAGTACTGCAGGCCACTAAAGCTGACTGCTAGATCTGCAGGTCAGCGGTTCAAATCTCATCACCGGCTCAAGGTTGACTCAGCCTTCCATCCTTCCGAGGTGGGTAAAATGAGGACCCGGATTGTGGGGGCAATAGGCTGGCTCTGTTCAAAAGTGCTGTTGCTAACATGTTGTAAGCCGCCCTGAGTCTAAGGAGAAGGGCGGCATAAAAATTTGAATAAATAAAATAAATAAATAAAGTAGTGATATTCAATCCATTGACCGTAAGGTCAGTGCAGGACTCAGTGTAAGTCTTGCCAATCATGAAACTTGAACCTTTTGTTTGTAGCATTCAAACTGCCAATCAATCAATAAATGGGAGATGGAAACCTAGCAGGTGGCTTTTGAGGAGCTCATACATTCATTGGTATACACATGCTTCTCATTGCCTGCCCGTGAGCCAAGCCACAGGAATCTGAAGGTAACCAATTTGTGTTGAGCTCTGTTGGATTCCTTTAGCTTATCAGAAGAGTTGTGAGCGAACAGGTATTCTTTTAAATTCCCTGAATCTGTGACATTGATGATTTAAAAGTTTGAGTCAGTTGGAGACAGACCATTTGAAATTGCAGATGAAAAACCCATGCAAGTGAATTTTTCCATATTTAAATAAGAACATGCCAGACATAGAAATACAGGAAATCAAGGACAATTTTTCTTGCCCCTTGTCGTCTCTTAAACTATACAGATGATACTTTGTTTCAAAACAACAACAACATGCCTTTGATTTAATATTCAATAGCTCCCACTCTGGTTCAATGACTGACATCTGTTATGCATATTCTATGGAGAATAAAAATGCTAAATAAATATAATTATGTACTCCCAATTTATTGGATAGGGGTGATAAAATCTGAAAAGCCTTGCCTATGGATAACAAAATAGATCTGGAGTCTCAATTTCGACTTTAGCATTCATAACTAATTTCAAGAACAAATTGTTTCATCTTTAGTTCAAAACCCCCATGAGGAAATATACAGAATTCAGGCACGCCAGCCCCAGAAACAATTCTATACATGCACTAGACAAAATTACCTAATCATAGCAAACCAGAATTTGGTTGAGAAGCCACTTTCAATACAAATGGGAGATTGATTCTCCCAGGAAATTATTATGAACTACAAAGAATGGAAACAAGGTTTTGGAAATTATGAAGAGCAAAATGCCTTTCTTTTATTACTACGCTTTTTTCAAGTATCCACAATTCCCACCCACCCGTACGAAAAAACCCTTTACCTTGAGCACATCCATCTTCAGAATAAAGGCAGCAAAATCAGTTTCTTTAAAATCAAAGGCTGCACTGGTTCGGAAGAGCCATAATAATGAGATATGGAGTCTTTGCCTTTAAGGTCATAAGATTTGGATTCTTACTGGGCTAGAAATAAGTGGAAGCTATTACCTTCGATGTTATTTACTGTTCTCTCCATCACCCCTCTCTCTTCCCCGCATCTCCACCCCACCCCTGTTGCAAAACAGAAAAAAACAACAAAAACTCGAGAGAAATTTCAAGGGTGATGAGCTGAGAGCTGGTATCCAGAGAAATTATTTCATAATTGCTGCCATTGTTTGTGTTTCTATAATGCACAGGCCCCAGAACTCCCCATTTTTTCCTCAACCTTTCACTTATCCCCTAGTTTTATTAAACATATCCTCTAATAGATGCCATTAGCACTCTAATTCTACGCTAGATATGAAAAATAGAAAATAATCTGTGTAGTTTAGGGTTGAATTGTGGGGTGGTTTGTGCGCTCTCAGCTTGGTTGTTTTCCTGCAGATATTTCATCAATGCACTGATGATGTTACCTTGTTGGGTAATGTTCTGCCAGGCTCTATGGTATGAGTCTCCCGAAAATTCAAGGGTAAAAATTTCAGACACACACACACTTGAAAGTTCAAAAACAATGTTCTTTATCACAAAAAATTCAAAAGAAACAAAGCACCCGTTTTGTATTGCAAAGTGCACTCGTTCCAAAACAACCTTGTAGGCTGTACAATCCCCTTAATCAGTCCTTAAGTACTTAGCTAACAGCTGTAAAGAAATGTCACAGCCCTCCTTCTTCCACGAAGTGAGACACACACACTTTGCTCTGCTTTGGTTTCAAAGTCGTGAAAAATCAACAAAGTCTGCGAACAGCAAGGCACAGTCCTGAAGAAACAACGATCAGATAATCTTCCACAACGACCAAACCAGCATGCTGCTGTTTATATCAGCAGCTCTAATTGCTGTAGCCCCATCCAAACACAGGTGGCCTCTCTTATCTCCTGGAATATTTCTTCAATTTGTCTCTTCTGTGCATAATTCTGCGCCTGCGTGGGTCTAACACTTCCTCATCCGAATCGACCGAAGATAATGGAGATTGGCTTCCTGGGCTATGTGCCAAGCCTCCCTCTTCCAAGTCACCCCCACCTTCTTCGTCCGAGGAAACTGCACTACCTGACTCTGTCGGCAATAAAACAGGCCTATGACATGTTGATGTTTCCCCTGCATCCACCTCCACATTCCTTGGGGGAGGAGCTGGGCCAGAGCCAACCACAACAGGTAATAAAACATCTTCAGGAAAGCAACCATGCTCATAAGCCACTAACAGTCCTATAAATGTGAAAAAGCTAACCAGAGAAATTCCACTGATTTTCCCTAGTAGTTTTCCTAGTAGATATCCTAAAGGATGACTCAAATATGGATCTTAAAGAGTTCCTCCTTAATGCTTGCTCAAGGTTATTAATTTTAAAACAGAAAAAAAATGGATCCCAATCTTTAGATTCAAATTACTAGAGTTGGAAGGGACCTTGTATCTAGTCTAACCCCTCACTCCAGCAGAAGCCCCTACCCCATTTCAGATAAATGGCAGTCCAATCTCCTCTGGAAAATCTCAAGTGTTGGAACTCTCACAACCTCCGTATCTTGAGAGATACAAGAATCAATCCAATTGAAAAACAATCTCTGATAATCTCTAGAGATTCTCAGTCTTCCAGGTCATGGTTGTCTCAAAAATTGGAACCAGGAGCACTACTTAGGTGACCATGATGACACATATAAACAGATTCAACGACCTGCTAAAAGGATGCAGATCTTTCCATTCTTCACTGTCAGAGCTGAAGAAGCTTCTTGGATGAGAAGTGAAATGTCTTCAAAAGAAAAAAAAACAAAGTCCAGTTGCCTCCTGAAAAAGCACCTTTGAGTCATTTCTCTGATTGCATTATCTTGTGTTCCCTCACAACTTCTAGAGTACAGTGCCTAAGGATACACAAGTCCCAAATGTCATGAAAATTGGGTGTCACCTATGCAAAAAAATCATGCACCACATTAAAAAGACAAGGCAACATTCCTTTGCTTAATAGAGGGATAGAGAAGCTGCATCTTTCTTATTGCATGTTGTACGTGATGCTACATCTCATTTTTGGTCTCTCCCTTGCTGCTAAGCATAAGCAGCAAAATGATGCAATTTTGGCAGCCCTGTTGTAAGCTCTTTGGGAAAGGATTAAGGATGTGGAGATCCTTCGTGACGTCAAAGCTCTGCCCATGGAATTCCCTATTGGGATTCCCCACCTCCTTTCAAGCCTCCAGATTGGCCGAAAACGCTGCCACCAATCGCAAAAAAGGCACTCCTCCGAGCAGCGCCGCCTGGCTGTAACCTTCTGAAACAGCCGGGCGCTTCTCGGCGGCCTCTGGAACCCAAACCCAAACTTCCAGGTTTGGCGTTCGGGAGAACGCCGAGAAGCCCCCTGGCTGTTTCAGAAGATGACAGCCGGGCGGCGCCTCCCGAACCCGAAAAGTTCAGGTTCGGGTTTGGGAAAACACCAAGAAGCCCTCTAGCTGTTTTAAAAGGTGACAGCCGGGCGGCGGCAGCCAGCGGAGCGCCATTTTGTGATTTTTTTTTCTTTTTGCACGCATTAATCGCTTTTACATTGTTTCCTATGGGAAACAATGTTTCGTCTTACGAACTTTTCACCTTATGAACCTACTTCCGGAACCAATTTAGTTCGTAAGACGAGGTATTACTGTACAGGAAATAGTGTAAGGGCAGACTAGATGGACCATGAGGTCTTTTTCTGCCATCAATCTTCTATGTTTCTATCATCTTAGGATCAGGATCTCTGGGAAATGTAATTTCCTAGGACTCCTTGATTGAACTCCTCAAAGATATTCTGTCATTGGTGCCTCTGCTGAGCCAATAGCTGTCTATATTAATTCATCCCAACATGCTTCTAAGTAATAAAGAACTTGGGATGTGAAATCATTGTCCTTGACACTTAGCAATGTAAAACAGAAGAACAACTTGTCTAAAACAAAGCAGTGAAGGCTCTGGTGACACATTAAAGACACATGCATTCTTTATCCAATGAGCTTCTATCATATAAAGTTCACTATGCCAGGTGCTTGGTTTATAATTCCAAGGTATTTTGTTGCTTTTGCCTTAGCTAACTAATCTATAAAATAGCCAAGGAATCACCTGTGACAGCCAGAATCATGTTGTGGTTGGGCACAAGGTTTTCATGCAAAAGTTGCCAGCTTTTTTTTTTTTAAGTTATCAGAAGAAGCGTAGCACAGGAACATAAGCCATACCTTGAATGGAATGGAAAAGATGTCAAGTTCAAGTTCAACCTTAGACATTTCCACATAACATTGAATATCTGTTGGAAGCATCTGTCAGTCGATCTCAGCCAATTGTGTGACTGAGTATAAGCCAGCTTTCCATATTCCAAAATATTCATTTGTATTTGCCCAGTGTACAAAGGTTAGCTTCATATGACCCAAGATTTGGTTAGCAAAACAGAATAGGAAGGAACATTCTTGTGTTCACATAATTGTTCTGTCGGGCTCTCTGGTAGAATCCTCCCAAAAATTCACAGGTACAAATTTCAGACACACACACGTTTGAAAATTCAAAACAATGTTCTTTATAATGAAAATTCACTTAAACCAAGCCCTCTTTTGGTATAGTAAAGAGCACTCGTCTCCAAACAAACTGATAATTTGTACAAGTCTCTTATCAGTTCTGTGATACTTAGATTGCAGCTGTGAGGTAATTCCCAGTCCTTCTTCTTTCACAAAGTGAAACACACTTTGCTCTGGTTTAGTTTCAAAGCGGGGGAAAATCAGCACACAAAGATCAAAGTCAGCAAAGCAGTCATGAAACACAATGATCAGATAATCCTCCACAATGGCCAAACTCACAGGCTGCTATTTATAGCAGCCTCACTAATTACCACAGCCCCACCCAACCACAGGTGGCCTCATTTTCTTTGATAATAATCTCTCAGTTGTTGTTGCCTATGCATCGCTCTCCGCATGCGTGGCTGTATCATTAACTCTTGTTCCAAATCCAAGGAGGAGCTAAATAATTGATCTCCTTCTGAGCTGTCTGCCACACTCTCCTCCTCCCTGTCACTCATGTCTTCTTGGTCAGAGGAGCCTTCATCATCAGATTCCACCGGGGACAAAACAGGCCTGCAGCATGTGGATGTCTCCCCCACATCCACAGTCCTTGGGGCAGGAGCAGGGCCAGAGCTAACCACAACAATAATAGAATAGAATAGATTTTTTTTATTTATTTCCCAAGTGTGATTGGACACACAATTTTTTTTTTCTTTGGCGCATATGCCCTCAGTGTACATAAAAGATACATTTGTCCAGAATCATGAGGTACAACACTTAATGATTGTCATAGGGTACAAATAAGCAATCAGGAAAAATATTAATATAAATCATAAGGATACAAGTGACATGTTACAGTCATACAATCATAAGTGGGGGGAGATGGGTGAGAGGAATGATGAGAACAGTAATAGTAAGGCAGCTATAGTAAATAGAGTTATTTGTTTTACATAACATGCTAAAACATTGGCTAGCTTCCTATAATATACTGACTCATTGGACAGAATCTTTTTCCAAACTCAACAACTAGCAACCCATGCAGATTTTTTGGAAACAATGTCAAAGTAGTTTGCCATTATTTGGAGGGTGGGGGTGTTTAAAAAAACAACAACTTTACCTTAAATCCTTAGCATTTCCTGATGGTTTCCCTCCAGGTACTAAATAAGGTTGACCATTCTAAACAATATTCAGAAATTAATCGAATGTAGCAGATTGTGTAAACCGATTCTGTTTTTTAAATCTATCTCTGTCTAGAATGATATGGGGAGAATTATAGACTGAGAAGAAGTTATCAGCAAGTTATTTTTCATGACTTTCACCATCTTGCCTGTCCACCCATCCACCCATCCTTCTGATTTCTTTTTTGTTTTCTTTTTTTAGGCTCTCAAGGACCCAACTTTGGCTGCTCGAAAGGACTTCCAGAGAGAGGCAGAGCTGCTGACAAACCTGCAGCACGACCATATTGTGAAATTTTATGGCGTCTGTGGTGACGGAGATCCACTCATCATGGTCTTTGAATATATGAAGCATGGAGACTTGAATAAGTTTCTGAGGTAAATGTTAAATATACTATGAGTTGTAGAAAAGGAAGAATGGAAATCGATACGAGGGATAGAGCACGACCGCAAATATCTTGACTTCATCAAATTGCGTATGACCAGTCTAGAGAAAACAAGGACTAGGGTTGACATGATAGCAGTATTCCAGTATTTTAGGGGCTGCCACAAAGAGGAGGGGGGTCAAATTATTTTCAAAAGCACCTGAAGGCAAGACAAGAAACAATGGATGAGAACTAATCAAGGAGAGAAGCAATCTGGAATTAAAGAGAAACTTCCCAACAGGGAGAACAATAAACTAGTGGAACAGCTTGCCTTCAGACATTGTGGGTGCTCCATCACTGGAGGTTTTGAAGAAAAGATTGAACAGCCACTTGTCTCAGATATTTATGGGTCTCCTGCTTGAGGTTGGATTAAAAGACCCTTCCAGCTCTATTGTGATTGTTTGATTCCCACTATCCAACCAAGGTTTAGAAATTAGTGAAACTGCTTTTCTTCTCCTTGAATCTTTCAGCTGTGGCGAGGGGGGCATTTGCCCAGGTTCGCCTGGTGTACCAGTTGCGGCCCTATTTGGACAGGGAGTCATTGCTCACAGTCGCTCATGCCCTCATCACCTTGAGGTTCGATTACTGCAACACTCTCTACATGGGGCTACCTTTGAAAAGTGTTCGAAAACTTCAGATCGTGCAGAACACAGCCGCGAGAGCCATCGTGGGGCTTCCAAGATTCGCCCACGTTTCTTCAACACTCCGTGGCCTGCATTGGCTGCCGATCAGTTTCCGGTCACAATTCAAAGTGTTGGTCATGACCTTTAAAGCCCTACATGGCATTGGACCAGAGTACCTCCGGAACCGCCTGCTACCGCACAAATCCCAGTGACCGGTAAGGTCCCACAGAGTTGGCCTTCTCCGGGTCCCATCGACTAAACAATGTCGTTTGGCAGGCCCCAGGGGAAGAGCCTTCTCTGTGGCGGCCCCGGACCTCTGGAACCAACTCCACCCAGAGATTAGAACTGCCCCCACCCTCCCTGTCTTTCGTAAACTACTCAAGACTCACTTATACTGCCAGGCATGGGGGAGTTGAGATAGCTCTTCCCCCCAAGCTTTTTTTATACTTTGTTTTATGTTTGGTATGAATGTGCTGTTTGGTTTTTAAATAATGATAGGGTTTTATATGTTTTTTAATATTAGATTTGTTCCACTGCTATATTTTTTTTATTACTGTTGTGAGCCGCCTGAGTCTTCGGAGAAGGGCGGCATACAAATCTAATAAATAATAATAATAATAATCCTCCATGGCACTGTGGCTACTAGGTAAATATGGGATTAACAACACAAATAGTGATGTCCTTCACCTTTATAGATATGAGAAGAAAGTCTGTGGCATTCACACTAAGATATGGGGAGCTGCCTATGACTAGTTAGAAATTAAGAACTTAAGCCAGGGAAACTGACCAGAAGGTTCAAACTAGGGACTAAAACCAAAGAGCTCTCAACTGTCATTCAGGGAACATTTCAGACAAAGAAACTCATAAAGCTTTCACTGCCAAACTGGATAGGTGGAGCTCCTTCATTGAAAATAATTCACTATCAAGACTTTTCTCCTGGCTATATTTTTGGCAGCATCAATTTATGGCAGCTCTTCGCTAAATCTGAGATTCTCAGTCCTTATACTGCTCTTCCCTTCCGGCTTTGTCCTCCTGCTTCCTCGAGACGTGTGGATCTTCATAAGGATTTTAGCATGCATGATGATTTTCCTTTTTCCAATTTCCAATTCCACACGCACACACCCAAAAAAAAACCAGACAAGAAAAAAATCCAAGACACTCTATCTTACCAGTGTTTTGTTCCTGCTTGAATTGTTCAGCAACATGGAACAGCCAATAGTTGAACACAAAAAAAATGGATGAAGAGGCTGTTCTTCCATAATGTTGAAATCATGGGTTAATGTTCCAGAATTCATGCAACGGTACTCCCATATCCACACACACCCAGTAATGATTATTTGTTATTTCCTAGTATTTAGGTAATTGGACTTCTGCGTCTGTTTCCTCTCCTGCTACGTTGGTTAAGCAGGATTATAAAGTAATTGTGTCAATAATTTAGATAGCAGCTTCACTTCCAGGTTTGTGCTTTTGCCAAGGCAATTATTCTGTTGTCAAAGCTGACCCTACGACTGGGGGTGGAGGAAGGAAGGAAGCAAAGTTTCCTCTAGATTTCATTTATTTCAGCTGGCATCCAGAGGACAAGAAATACAGTGATACCTTGTCTTACAAACTTAATTGGTTCCGGGACGAGGTTCTTAAGGTGAAAAGTTTGTAAGACGAAACAATGTTTCCCATAGGAATCAATGGAAAAGCGATGAATTCGTGCAAGCCCCAAATTCAAGCCTTTTTCCAGCCGAAACGCAGATTTTTGAGCTGCTGGGATTCTCCTGAGGCTCCCCTCCATGGAAAACCACACCTCTGGACTTCTGTGTTTTTGCGATGCTGCAGGAGAATCCCAGCAGGGGAATCCCAACAGTGCAAAAATGAACGCTTTGCTGGCAACGGAAGTCCGGAGGTGAGGTTTCCCAGCGAAGGGAGCATCAGTGAAATTGCAGCATCGCAAAAACACCGAAATCTTCGAAACCCCACCTCTGTGTTTTTGCGATGCTGCGATTTCACTGAGGCTCCCTTCGCTGGGAAACCCCACCTCCAGACTTCCGTTGCCAGTGAAGCACCCGTTTTTGTGCTTCTGGGATTTCCCTGCTGGGATTCCCCTGCAGCATCACAGAAACACTGAAGTCTGGAGGTGGGGTTTCCCATGGAGGGGAGCCTCAGAGGAATCCCAGCAGTGCAAAAAAGGGAGCTTCACTGGCAACGGAAGTCCGGAGGCGGGGCATCCCAGTGTCAATGGTGGGTTTGTAAGGTGAAAATAGTTTGTAAGAAGAGGCAAAAAAATCTTAAACCCCGGGTTTGTATCTCGAAAAGTTTGTATGACGAGGCGTTTGTACGATGAGGTATCACTGTATAGGGATGCTTCCGAAGACACAGCCTCGCCCTCTTCAAAGGAATAGAGGAACTCTGCAAAATCTGAAAACTGCAGACTACAGTTGCAGGATGATGGGAAGAGAGTTGTCATTCTTGATGTATCTTTTCTCTTTCCATTTCCCCTATAGTCCTGTTGTCTAAATGTGGGCAACTCGGCGAGATTAAATGCATTTTCCAAGTCAATCTGACAAGCTAGCAAAAAGCCAACAGCTTTGTTCCAGTAGATTTAACAAAGGAATATTGACATATTTTCCCCCATGCAAGCAAGGTCAGCCAGGCCATTTGTTCCAGAGCAGGATTTCTTCCCCCACTTCATGTGAGAATTGGGGGGGAAAAAGACAATGAGTGAGATCACAACGGGGGCAGACGTTTAAAGCCCCTCCAATCCCTTCCCACCATTATATACAAAATCCCAACTTGGGACATCAATATTTGCTCTTTGACTGAAGGAGAGGCTAACTGGGTTGTCTTTTCCCGGCGAAAATGTTGATGACTCTTTAGTGCATTTATAGCAGTGTGGGGTGGATTATCCATTTGATAAGGTAGTTATGTCTTTAAAAAGTAGCACCATTCATCTAGCCTAAGCACTGCCGTAAAAAGCTTGTTCAAATAAAACGGTTTTTCAGTGTTCCCATAAGATTCTGGGTAAATTGCTATTTTTGTAGGAAATATGAAGGGTAGCGCTTTCTCTGTGCTATTTTGTAAACAATCAGGCACAGGTAAGGATTGATCATTCACTCTAGTCTAGACTGGTCTTTCTAGTCTATTTTTTTTTCAATGAATCAAGGAAATGATCAATTGAAGGAAACGAGTATAGACTAGACCAGGGGTTGGCAGCCTTCAACATCAAAGAGCCACAACGGTCCTAACTGGAAGCCCCTCATTCAATTCTGGAGCCCACCGGAAGTCCGGTTCCCCCACCATAGTTAGAAATTGTCAGTTAGAATTCTTTATTGGCCAAGTGTGATTGGACACACAAGGAATTGGTCTCGGTGCATATGTTCTCAGTGTACATAAAAGAAAAAGAAACATTTGTCAAGAATCATGTGGCACAACACTTAATTATTGTCATAGGGGTCAAATAAGCAATGAAGAAACATTCAATATTAATAAAAATCTTAAGATACAAGCAACAAGTTACAGTCATAGAGTCCTAAGTGGGAGGAAATGGGTGATAGGAATGATGAGAATCTCATAGACGCTCCTCCTAGCAAAGCATCCTTTTTCCTCTACCTGTCCTAACCACAGGGTATCCAGCAAACCTAGAAAATAGGGAATTATCAGAGAAATCGGCAGTTTGGCAAACAGGGAATTATTAGGGAATTCATGAAAAAAAAAACCAGACAAAAATCAAGGGAAACCCCCCAAACTATATTAAAATGTTTAAAAGTCAGGGGAAAATCAAGTTTAAAAAAAATACAGATCGCGCTGCCTGGCAGAGTCAAGCAAAAATTAACATAACTGTGGCAGCAACTTGCTTCCTCAGCTACCGATATTTCTCCACGGCTTAGCCGTTTGCTATGATGTCATCTACAACCACGCCTTAACTAGATCGCAAGTTACAGGGAAATGTCAAGGAAATATCATGGAATTTCAAAATACTTTTCCCCTGGACACTGTGTAATATCCCTATCAATTGTGGAGCTGACTGGTGGCATGGAGCCACAGCAGAGGGATGAAAGTGCCACATGTGGCTCCAAAGCCACGGATTGCTGACCCCTGGACTAGACAAATCACTTAACATACCAACTCCCTTTTTATGACCCTGTAATCCCTTAATCTGTGGTAGAGTTGGAGCATTTACTGGCCGGATGCCTTTACCGATGCCTACATGGAGTTCACAACAGGTTTTTTTTCTTTGCATCCAGGAGAGAAACATTTTCCGTTCCCTAGGATAGAACTCTCAACCTTCCAAGTGGGAGGCAAGCATCTTTACCATTAAGCCACCATACAGCTCTATCACTTAACATACTGTATTTACATACTTTCCTTTCATGAGAATTTGTGTAACCATGGTTTGCTGAATAAGCCTCAGTGGCACCAAATTAAGCCAGAAATACTTGTTTACAGCTAAGATATTCAAACCAAACAAGCATGACAATAAATGTGATTCCTTTCATTGTCTTGTTTAGCAAGCAAGCTTCCAAAACTGCCATTCTGATAAGGCCATCTACATTCTTTAGCAAAAGAGATGTCTGTGGAGGTTATTGATCATCCAGCTCATGGTTTTACGAATTGTGCCTTTTTTTTTTCAAAAGGCAATTTGATTTTCTTGGCTTTTTTTTTTCTTTGAAAACACTTCTCATCCAAAAAGCTTCTTCCATTCTAAGGGACTGGTGGAGAATGCTTGTTGAGAATTGATTACCCAGCAGTCCATTAGAACTGAAGAAACATCTTGGATGAAGCTTGGAAAAAAAACAACCCAAGCCAAGAAAGTCCAATTGCCTTTTGGGGGGAAAAAATACCCTTGGGACTAAGGAGAGCATCTGTCTGGGAAAAGATAGAAGTTTAAAAATCTCTTTCAAATAAAACTGAAAACCCAGTAAAAAAAGAAAATGTTGAGTTTTCCAAAAGCAAAGCTTTCACTGCAATACATAAACTGGTGGGGGGGGGGGGGAACCACTCTCAATCATACAATTATTGCTTTGTTTTCTTTCAAAAATGAGTTTTCCCCATGACTTTCAGTACATATCTTTGAATTATGAAGACAACAAATGCCTCAGCTGGCATCACTTTTAATTTATGCCCTCTGCAAGGCATAGGACTGTACCTGTGTTAAGGAGGAGCCGTGTGAAAGTGCAACAATTTCACTAGCAATCCAATATTTTCCTCCCTGCGGCTCTTACTCCCTGGAAGATAGACTACCCATTTCTGTGGTTGCCTTCCAGAGGTTGTCTAACATAAAGCTGCTCCAGAGGAGAAATGGAAGCTAAGAGGATATTCCCCCAACTGTGCTTGCCTTTGTTTTCTCACTGTTGCTCCCTGCTGTTTTTACCTTGGGCATTTTAATTTATTACTATGGTATGATTTTATTATTGTTAGCTATTGGGAACCTTAGACGCATTCAGTGGCATACAAACCTCATCATATATCATTCATATGGTATCTCATCAAACCCCGGGAAGGTTGAAAATCAAAACTCTATGCAAGCCAGAAGGAAATTTAGGTCTCCAAAGAGAAAGAACCTAGCAGATTGAAATTTTCAATTTTGTTTTGTTGGCTAGGCTGTTGCTGCTGTTGACAAAGGTAAAAATGCCGGCAGCTGTTTTAAAGAAAAGGGAAATGAGCCACAAAAGAGACATTGCTGCACACTAGCAAAGAAAAAAACATCACAGCCTCACTGTTCTTATACCACATATTAATGATCTCCTGGGCACTACTTCTAGCTGGTTGAATGCTGCTACGGATGATAAGCCGAGCAATTGATCAAACGGCAAAGGTGCCATTCCAGTGCTGGATGGGAAGGCCTCCTTCACGTGTTCGGGGTCCAATTCACGAGGAGCAAACTGCCTCGCCGTGCAATGTGCACGGTTAACTCGTAGCCTGGATGCCATTACAAGGCCTTTTGGTGACGACCGCCTGCATTTTGAAAGGAGAATGAAAATAGGACAGTGTCCGCCAATATTGTTGTGAATTGAATCGGTTTCGTAATACAATTTTGACAGCAGAGACAAACTGTGTTACTGAGCTGTGACTTTCTTTTCGTCAATCAGCCTGCTCATCATTCTAAAATGGAAGATACCCAGGCCTCCCGGTTAGCTTGTGCCTGTCGGTCAGTGAAGGGCTACCAATTTTTTTACTACCACACCGTGGCTGTGGCTTATGCAGGATGCCCTGCATTTTCTTTCAACATCTTTCAGTGCAAATTGGATGTTCTGCAGTGGAGCTCCATTTTCACTACTCCACTGAATTACCCCCCGTCCGAGCAGTAGCCCACCCCTGCTGTCAGTCGTCAGAGAGCCGGTCGCCAACGTGAGGCTCCACCCCTCTGCCCAGACATCGCCATTTGGGTTCTTTTACCCTCTGCACATGTGCAAAGCATTCTGTGCATGCGCAGGGGGTAAAATAACCCAAATGGCGGTGGGTGGGCAGAGCCTCATGTTCCCTTTGCGACCGGCTCTCCGACGACCGACAGGCACAAGCAAACCAGGAGTATTTTACCCCTAGAGGTACCATCTCTTTCTACCTGATCTTGCAAAATTGGCCTAGCTTGATTTCCCAGGATTATTTTTATTAACAGTTTTCCCCCCTGTAAAGCCTTTTCATTTGTAGTGCGTGCATGTTTTCCCCAAGTACCATGTTTGCTTAAAATATGAGACTACATTGCAAGCTTCAGATTAGAACCCAATTAAATATTAGCTGATATTTCTCAAGAGGCATTTGAGACACTGTTTGCATATCCTTCTCCTCCTCCATTCTCTCTCTCTCTCTCTCTCTCTCATACACACACGCACACACTTAGAGTTCCCAAACAAGCCTCTTTTAAATGTAAGATTTTTTAACACCTCACAAGGCAACAGATTGGTAGCCCTAAGGCCAGAGATGTCTCACCTGTACTGATCAAGGCTACTAAGAGAGGCCACTAGTAATTCTCTACTGCAGATTGGGAAAGATTGCTTAAAGCAGAGGTCTTCAAACTTGGCAACTTTTAAGACCTGTGGACTTCAACTCCCAGAATTCTTCTGCCAACATGTGCAGCAGCAGCTAAAAAAAGCCAACACAATCCTAAGCCCCATCAACAGGGGAATACACTCCAAGACCAGGGAAGTCTTAATACCACTCTACTACGCCCTGGTCCGACCACACCTGGAGTACTGTATTCAGTTCTGGTCACCACACTTCAAAAGAGACATTGAAACTCTGGAGAAGGTGCAAAAAAGAGCAACCAAGATGATTAAGGGATTGGAAACCAAGACTTACGGAGAGAGACTGAGGGAACTGGGCATGGATAGCCTAGAGAAAAGGAGGGCCAGAGCGGACATGATAGCAGTCTACAAGTATACGAGGGGATGTCACAGAGAGGAGGGGATCACTTTATTCTTCAGGGCACCAGAGGGCCGGACGAGGAACAACAGCTGGAAGCTGACCAAGGAGAGATTCAACATGGAGATAAGAAGGAACTTCCTGACAGTCAGAGCGATAAACCAATGGAACAACCTACCAGCGGACGTTGTGAACTGCAACACTCTGGACATTTTTAAGAGAAGATTGAACTGCCACTTGACTGGTGTACTATAGGGTTCCTGCTTGGGCAGGGGGTTGAACTCGATGGCCTTCATGGTCCCTTTCAACTCTAACAATAAATAAATAAATAAATAAATAAGTAAGTAAGTAAGTAAGTAAGTAAACAAACAAACAAACAAACAAACAAACATAGCTGGCTGGAGAGTTCTGGAAGTTGAAGTCCACAAGTCTTAAAGTTTCTATTTTTGAAGACCTCTGCTTTTAAAGTCTCATGAACAGAAAAATCCTGAATAAAAAGAAAAACAAAGAAACTCTCTGGGCTATTGCTGTCCAGATTGAATTTTAAGTAAAGTTTTTTCTCTTCTTTAGAATACAAGCAACCTCGCTGTCTTTCCTAAAAGAAAAAGGTGATGCATCTTATTAGGGCACACCCTGGATGCTTCCAACAAACTTGAACTTCTCTGCTTTAAAAGAAAAATATGTTCCCACAATGGAGGACTAGATTGAAAAGATGATGGGTCTGACAGAGAAGGCGAAGCTGACCGCATGAATTAGGAACAATAATGTGAATACTTTGGAAACCATTTTCTACATGAGAGACAAAAATGAAACATTGACTTTGGGTGTTGGCAATCAACTGGGTTGTTGTTATGGAAATGGATAATATTTTTTTTTGTTAGTATATTTATAAATTATTTGAGCTGTGGTGGTGCAGTGGTTAGAATGCGGTACTGTAGGCTACTTCTGCTGACTACTGACTGCCAGAGGTTTGGCAGTTTGAATCTCACTAGGCTCAAGGTTGACTTCTTCTGAAGTCAGTAAAAGGAGGACCCAGGTTATTGGGGGAAATAAACTGACTCTGTAAACCACTTAAAGAGGGCTGTAAAGCATTGCAAAGTGGTATATAAGTGTAAGTAGTATTTAAAATGCTATTGCTATGTCTATTGTCACCCAGCTCAGTAAACGACTCTGGGTGGGTCCCAGTTCAACTATTTAGTAAGATACATAACTTTATTATGTATCTTACTACACCAAAAAAGAAGTTGGAAATCTCTGGTTTTGCTCTCTTTTTAATTTCTTTTCCTGCCTTTCCCTACCTCTATTGTCTGTATTCCCTTTCCTTTTCCATTTTCCCATTGTCTTTGTTTCTATTTCTATTATATATTATAGGGAGGGAAAGCCTTTAAGATACATTTATTTTAATAAAAATAAAATAAAAAAGTATTCATTTTAGTACAAATAAAATAAAAGTATATATATTTATTTTAAGACTCTCTCTCTCTCCCCCTCCCCCCACACCCTCTCTCACACATACACTGATAAAGAAATAAAGGGAGATTAGTATAGATCTATTTGAAGCTAGTTAGCTCTCATCAGCTAGCCATACTCTTCTAGAATTTGAAGTTGGGCTGCTTACCTTATTAGGGAAATAGTATGCTCCCTCATATCTATATATCTCTACCTACCTACCTACCTACCTACCTACCTACCTACCTACCTACCTACCTATCTATCTATCTATCTATCTATCTATCTATCTATCTATCTATGAATGTCTTGGTGTATTCAGGTCTTTTCCAAGGAAAATCTACTAAAACAAATGTGTGTGTGTAATTAAGTAAGTAAGTAAGTAAGTAAGTAAGTAAGTAAGTAAGTAAGTAAGTAAGTAAGTAAGTAAGTAAGTAAATATACAAATATATAAATGGTGTTGGTTATCCCGTAATTTGCTCTGCTGGACTTGACCCTGTCTTCCCTTCTCCAGGGCACACGGGCCAGATGCACTGATCCTTGTGGATGGACAGCCTCGGCAAGTCAAAGGGGAATTGGGACTTTCTCAAATGCTGCACATTGCGAGCCAGATCGCCTCGGGAATGGTTTATCTGGCCTCCCAGCACTTTGTACACAGAGACCTGGCCACAAGGAACTGCTTGGTTGGAGTTAATCTACTGGTGAAGATTGGAGACTTTGGGATGTCCAGAGATGTCTACAGCACTGATTATTACAGGGTAAGGCAGACTTCAGGGGATCAGTTGGAGCGAGTGGTATAAACAGAGTTTGGAGACAAGAAACCGAGTCTGTCCTGACTCTCATTCAGTATCTGTGCAATTTGTATGAGGGATGGTTCTATCCACAGCAATCAACCAATGGAATGCCCAATGCTGATGTGGCATACCTTGGGATTTAAGCTACTAGGCCCAAACAGCAGAAAAAAGGTGATACTTTCAGGCATTAGCTGGGGTGGGTTCCACTTACCTTCACCACCAGTTTGCATCGCAATGTTTTGCGTGTGCGCACTTATCTCACGCACACGATAAGGAGTATGCAGAACCCTTGAGTTATCAAGGACATGCACAGAGGAAATGTGGGAATCCAGCAGATATCCAGGAGATATGAGTAATTATTCAGTCATACAAAACAGATACATCAATTATGTTTTGTGTACAGTCAAGTTAAACAGTCTGGTCATTCACATTCAAATCAGTCAATAACTCTCGATACAATAATATTATTACAAGCCTGTATTTGTCTTACATATCAGACATACATTACAGCTTACAAATACATCAAACTATCATCAAACACAGAGCTTACTACATCAGTCACAGTGAATCAGAAGAGAAAAATGGAGCAGAGAGAGAGAGAGAATCAGGCTTTCTGGCTCCCTCTTATGGCAATTTGCAACACTACGTCTTAAAGCTGTAGTACTACAATACATAAAAACATTTATTGTTGTTTATATATTGCAAACCCAACTGTTTTGTACATAGTACTAATGTGCATCATCATGCAATTTGGCTTCTGTGCATGCTCAGTAGCTGAAATCAGCCCAAAACACAGCTGATGAGATGATCAGCTATGCTTCAGGAGAAGGAATAAAGGTCAGTATAAACCCGGGAATGGGCAGCAGGGCCTGTTTACAAGCAGCAGAACAGGAAAACCCTTCAAATTAGTGAAGAAAAATTGCAAAAAATTGCAAAAAAAAATGGTAGTGCCTACAGACCAGCACCAGCCAATCCAGTTCAGTGACATCACCAGGGGTTTGGACGATCTGGTCTGAACCAGGAGGAACCCATCCCTGGGCTTTAGGTATAAAATTGCATAAATAGGAGAGATGTCCACTGTTAAAAACTCCAATTCTGGTCTAGATAGTCCAGTCTAGGGAAAAAAGAAACACATAAATGTTCAAATTCTTCTCAAATAATTAAACATTATGTAGGTCTTGTCTACTGGTTACTAGATCATTCAGAGTATAGAGTTCCTACAAAACCCTACAATTCCTAATATAGTTTATATGATTTACAGGGTGCATTCCAAAAGTAATGCAATTGAATTTCCTGTGCTGTTCCTATTGGTCGGAGTGGGACCGAAACACTGGGAGTAGGGGGGGTGGGATGCTAAGCTTTGCTGTGAAACCGGTCTCAGTGCTCTCCAAACTGTGGAAGTGGCAGGACGTCAGTTATTGTAAACCTCTGTGCGCCAACCATGTCACCAAAAAAATGGAATCTATGTTCGAGCAATGTTACGCGATTATGTTTTGTGCTAAACTGAAAAAATCTCTTGAGGAGACTAACAAAATGATTTGTGAGGCTTACGGGGACTCTGCTCTGTCCTACTCACAAGTTTCGAGGTGGTAAAAGGGCTTTAAGGAGGGTTGGGAAGAGGTTCACGACGAACAACACTCTGGGCGGTTGTCAACCACCAAAACCGACAACAACGTGGCTCGTGTTTGACAATTGTTGGACTCTGACCGTCAATTGAGTATCAAGATGGTTGCCAATGAACTGAACTTGTGGTCTACTCTTGTGTTTCATATTGTTACTGAAGATTTAGCGATGAGGAAAGTGTTCACCAAGCTCATGCCCAAGGTGTTGTCAGACGACCAAAAGACAAACAGCGGAAATTTCAAGTGAACTTTTGCAACATATAGAAATTGAACCTGATTATTTGGACAACGTCATCACTGGTGATGAAACCTAGGTTTTTGAATTTGACCCAGAAACAAAACGCCAAAGCTCTGAGTGGCACACCGACCAGTCCCCAAGTCTAAAAAGGCAAGAATGAGCAAATCAAAAATGAAAACAATGCTCATTGTCTTTTTCCACAGTAAAGGAGTGTTCCATAAGGTTTTTGTTCCTCAAGGATAGACAGTTAATGCTGCCTACTACGTAGATGTGCTGGAAAGACTCCAAAAAAGGGTCATCAGGACGAGAAAAGACATCTCCGCTACCTGGCAACTCCATCATGACAACGCACCTTGCCACAACGTGCTACGAGTCTGCAAGTTCCTGGCCAAACACCAGGTACCAATGCTGCCCCTTCCAGTCCTGACATCACCCCAGCAGACTTCTTCTTGTTCCTTCGGATTAAGGCAGCCCTGAAAGGAAGCTGTTATTCATCCATAGAAGAGATCCAATCAGCCGTGACGAAGACCTTGCGAGGGGTCCCCGAAGACGCCTTCCAGGGCACGTACTGGTCATGGCAGAGTCACTGGAAAAAATGTGTAGAGGCCCAAGGACAGTACTTTGGAGAATTTTAATTGTTTATTCAAATCTGTTCAATAAATTACTTTAAAAAAATTAATTGCATTACTTTTGGAACGCATATGAGGTTTCCTCCCTATTATTGCATGAAAAACGTTGACCAAGGACTCCCGCATGTCTACATCTTGCCCGAATAATAGCCGAATAAAAGCCTTCT